>NW_018128120.1:606428-614338 GCF_001952655.1 Monopterus albus
TATGCCTGTACTAACCCCGGTGTTCCCTGCCTCTGTCTCGGCAGCTACATCTGCACCTTTCGGTGCCTCAGATGTAGGTGGATGAGCAATCTCCTTTTCATAATACTCTGTACATGTCCATCTGCCTTTGCGGAATGGCTCAGAGTTTGTGTCTAGTTTGACCACCCTAAAACGAGAGCCAGCAGCTGTCTGAGTTTGAGTGTGCTGGGTTTGAATGTTGGGGGCAGCAGCAAACGGGCCTGTTCCTCCTCCAACAGAAGTTACTTGCCCACTCACACTTGTGTTATCCAAAGCAGTAGGCCCAGAAGGAGGAACTGCAGCAGCAGTGACAGCAGACACATTAGAAATGTTCACACTGCCTTGCTGATGTGGATCCGAGGCTGTCCCACCAACAGGAGCTGACAGCTGTGTTGTCCCACTTGCAAGTTTAGTGTTATCCAAAATCGGTGCCCTCTGTGACTGGCTAGGCCCGGCTTTGAATGCCACAGCTGGGCTGGAACTAGCCAAGGGAGTGATGGGAAGAGCAGCTCGTTCACCTCCTCCCAAGCTATCAGAGCGATGATGGTGCGACTGGCTGTGCTGTTGAGAATAATAATGATGATGATGCACAGTCCCATTTACCAGGGAAGTGGGCTGCTGAGACCCATGAGGGATAGAATGAGGGTGAAGAGGCTCATTGGGTGACACAAGTCCAGGTGTGTCGACACCATGGAGACTGTTCAATGTCTCATCAGAAGAGCTTCTCTCTGGCAAACCTGTATCAGTGGCCCGGGACACAGAAACATCCAGCATATCAGAGGAAGAGAGGTCTTCTGTATGTGACTCATCCATATCATCATAGCTCTCAGTGTCATCTGCTAAACTGTTGTTGCCGCTCACATTGATCTGAGCTGAAGTGACACTTGTTATCTGGAAGCCACTCTTCTTCTTCACTTGAGCTCCAATCACTTGGGACTGAGGCTGGTGGTGGAGTGCGGGAGAAGAGGATCCTGTCTGAGTTGGATTGTCGTCAACAGTGGTGACTCCACTGCTAACGTTACCGGCTCCAGAGGTGGCAGGCGCACCACTGCTACCCCACCTGTAGTGGAAAGCCCGGTCCCAGGCGGATCACCAGAAATGTCTTGCTGGTGCATCTTTACCGTTAAGGAATTAATTAAGGCTAATTAAAGTCTGTTTGTGGTACCTTCTAGCTAACACAGATGCTAGCTAGCTGGGTTAGCCGCAGGACCGCGATACTAACAAGCCATAAGTGAGAAGCAAGATGATTTATGTCCTAAAAGAATCAAATTAAATGTTCTGATAAGGAGTTAGACATAAATACTAGCTCATAAGCAGTATCCCTCTTCTTACCTGGAGTGTTAATCCAGCGTAAGAAAGATAAAACCCACCGTATTCAACGAAGCAAATAAAATAATGTAAAAAGCAGCTAGCCGGTGGTTAACGTTAGCTTAAAGCTGTGTTGGTTCGCAAGTAGCAATTAGCCACGCTCTTCTAGAACTTGGTGTACCTTTTCACTAACTTCGATCATGATGCGGACATTCGTATCACTACAATAAAGCACACGAAGATATATCTAGCCCTAAACAGTTTAGCTGCACCCAGGTGGTCTTCAAACTGAACGTGAAGGATTCCTAGATGGCCGGTGTGTGTCGCAGGAAAGCATTCGTCAGGTCTCTTCCACTCCTGGGCGTCGAGTCGCCTTTTTTCCAGGAACAAAAATGAGCTTGGCGAAAAATAAACCCCTCCTGTTGTCAACAGACAGTAACGGCTAAATAATATCCGTATGTGTATTGGTATAAATTGTTCGCGAAGACCATCTCAGGGTGTCTTAACGAATCCGCGTTTGCTGTATCATGCCGGTGAACAACAGCGAACGGGCTGACAGGGAGGGAGGAATGCAAACATTGCAACTGCGCATGCTCATGTGGCCCATTTCTTTTTGACAGGTGTTACGTTCATGCTCAACTGTTAATCGGAATTTCTAAAATACAAGTATATCAAGTTGACTTTTTTCTTTAAAAGACTGATTTGATCAGATATTGTTTTTTTTTTTTCAAACTGACAACATTTATTTATTTTAAATTATAATATCACAACGTTGAGCGTCTTCCAAAGTATGTGTTACACTATTTGAGCCCATAGTGAGAACTTCTGTTTTATAATATTTACCAAAACAATGACGGTAGCATGAGGCTGTTTTTATTTTTTTATTTTCTCATTTTTAAATGTTATTTATGTATTTATTTTGTAAACATTTTTTATGTACCTCACTGTTTAGTAAGCTTTATTAACTAAATTGTGCTGATTTGTATCTTTTAAGTCTGCAGACATCTAATATTTGCATATATACACAAATCCCAGAAATCCAGGTAAGACTGATTTTCCACAGAGGACACAGCACATGGCATTTTAGAACAGTTTCAAATTGACCTTAATTTAACCAAGGGCTGGAGGCTTTATACAATTTACTACACAAATCCCTCTCTACAGATCTTGCATAGCAACAGCCACTCAGACTTGGATGTGTGTTTGTTTTTTGCCTGTCTTCTGGCAAAAAATTCTGATGTTAACATATAAATGTTGGACAGCAGGTATAATTGATGTGTTGCCAGAGTTGAACGAAAAGAAATATCAGAGTTGAGACATGCCTGTCAGAGCACCTCCAACATGTCAGCATCACAACTATTCATAAACACAACACATCATATGCACCTGTAGGGGAGGGCAAGCTATGGGAAAGTTCCACTCTGGATTCTGATTTCAAACACTGTGTAATGTTGAATCCACAGAAGGCAAACAGGGAGATGTAAGCCATGCTTTTGTCATGTTTGCCCGGCGCCACCTACCTACCTCTCTCTCTCTCTCTCTCTCTCTCTCCCTGCAGGCTCTAGCTCCCTGACACCAGTTGAAGCCCATTCATTACCTGATCACAGTCGCTTCTACTTAAGGTACTGGCAGACGCTCCTCCGTCGCCAGTACATTGAGGAATATCTCCTATACGGTTTGGCTTCGCTAGTTAATGTACGATACTATGAAGCTTCTGAGAACTCCGTCCTCTCTCTGTTCCCCGAGTTCTTCAGCTGTCATCACTCTTATAAGCGCGAGCGTCACTTGCAGCGGCTTGCCTTCTTGGAGCCACGCCATCTCCACTCACATTCCCTGAGTCTCCGGCTACGCTCCTTCGCCCGGCCGAGCCAGTCTGTACGTGCTCCCAGCATTCAAATCCACACCGCTGCAGCTTTCATCCTCTCGACCTGCCTCCACTCCAGCTCGCCTGTCTCCGCAGAGCTTCAGCCGCTGTCACGGCGTCATCTGCCCTCAGCTCCCTCTTCTATTCACCACACACTCCATCTTCTCTGTTCCTGGTACCTCACTCTGCTCCGTGGGTTCCATCTATGTCGTCCCTCCACTCCGCCCGATCTTCACTCACCCAGTCCTCCCCTGTTGGACTTCACCATCTGAACCAACTGTTTCTTCTGATAACCTGTTGTCTCCATACAATAAAAACCTTGAGTTTTACTGTTGTGTCTGCCACCTGAGTTCAGCCTTGCTTGCTCACCTCGCACCTGAGAGTGAGCCACCATAACAGCTTTATGTAAACCTTCAGCCTGAACATCTATGTAGACTGTTCCTGGACGGCCTCAATATATGGCGATAAGGACTTTTGACAGTGTTTTACCTGGGTTTGAGACAGGACAGTTAGTTTTTTTTTTTAATAATTCAAATGTAAAAACAGTCGTCATCACAGGACAGTTTCCTCTTGTTCAATGGCGATTTAATTCTACATCAGGTAATTAAATAACCAACATAATCATATTGGAGCAATTGTTAATAAATGGCCAATAACAATGAAAAAACAATTTCTATATATGAAGTAGCATCACAATAAACCAAAGATTTTATAGATTTCTCATGTGAGAAAATCTTTTTATTACTGTTTTTAATCTGCAGCATATTTAAGGGTATATGTTAAGGTGTTGCTGTAATGTTGTCAAAAAACTAACAAACAAAATAACACTATATTTAGCATCCTGTATTAACGTGACATTGCAGCTGTCTATTATCCAAAATAGAGTAGATGGGAGTATTAACAGTAGTATGATGACAATCACTCCAGGTCCCTACAGGAACGTCAGAATTATCACAGAAAAAACAAAAACACAACAAGGAAAAATGACTAGCTCTGTCCAAGGTAAAACCTTTGTTGATCACATCATTATCACCTTACTCCACCTTCAAATCCTTTAACTTGCAAACACAGAAACATATAATACAATATGCTTAATATACATAATCTCCTCGTTAGTATAGTGGTGAGTATCCCCGCCTGTCACGCGGGAGACCGGGGTTCAATTCCCCGACGGGGAGTTCGCATTATTTTTTCCTTTTTGGAACAAAACCATTTTTGACTCAAACAGACCCTTTTCTTTCTAATTTGCCTTAAGGCCTATGGAATATTGATAATTTCAGGACAAGACTATATGGGATCACAACACAAATGCCCCATGTGAGGCTCACACACACAACCTTGAGAATTTATGTCTATTTAACATAACTAGAAATGAATAGTTGTCTGACACACATAAATGATCTTCTGGCTCGCTCTGAAATTGTGGCTTGGCTGTGACACATTTTTTTGGCACACTGCATATAAAAAGCCTTATATCACATACACATTATGCTACAAAATTAGCACAAAAATTGAGGAAAAGCATGTTGCATTGGCCGGGAATCGAACCCGGGCCTCCCGCGTGGCAGGCGAGAATTCTACCACTGAACCACCAATGCTCACGTTAACAAACTCTTTGTCAAATTCTAAAAAGTCTGTCGTACTTAAGAGGACGAAGATTGGCTTAATTAGAAATAAATAAATGATTACATTAATGCATAAATAAATACAAAAATAAATAAGTAAAGGAATAAATAATTAACTAAATGTATAATTAAAAGAACACAAAATAATTATATGCTAAAATAAATATAGAAATAAATAAATGCATTAATAAAAAGGAAAATAAATTAATAAATGCTAAAATAAATACATAAATAAATGCATAAATATAGAAATAAATGATTTAAATCTATTTTTAAATTGTTATATGTCTACATTTCTACAAATGTAGTTTTCTTTTATTTATTTTTGTATTTATTTCTGCATTTCTGTTCTACATTTCCACATTTATTTGTTTCTGTCTCTGTATGCTAATGAGGTGGGTGGCTCTAATCCCACCCTGAAGCAGGATTGGCTGCAGGAGATTGATCAATTAGGGTCTACTGCTTTCCCCTTGCTGACAGAGCTCCCTGGCTCACAGGTCTGACGCTGTTGGCTTTTTACAAAGCTGAACTTGTTGACATTTCTGTTTTTGTTTTGCTCCATTCGTCTATGAATGGCAGTTTTTTGCGAGAAGTTACAAATGATTTAAGATCATTAGCAAACGACTTAGACAACCATGCACTCAACGACTATCACCAGTTTCGTCTGGAAGGATTAATGGATGACTTGGCTCAGATAAATGCATATATTGATGTGGACGTTGATCCAGAAGTCTTAGACGGTCTTCATGAATCAACCCACCAACTTTACATCCTCTCAGAGATACATGAAGGACGTCCATCATACTTTTTACCCCCCAGTATAATTGAAGCTCACCTCCTCAGGGGGCACACGGTGCGGGACATAGCACAGCTGTTTGGAGTGTGTGAACGAACAGTTCGTCGGAGGATGGCCCAGTATGGGATAAGGTAAACGTACTACACATAGGCCTTATTGTTTAAATTTGTTTAGTCAGTGTTTTCCTTTTATTGTATTTATTCTTGTTTTTTTTATGACAACAGTAGCTATGTCTTATTGTTTGTAAGGCCGTTAGCTTGCATTCTGAAATCACGTTAGAAAGACGTGGCTATAAAAGTAATATTATATCACTTCGAATTTTCAGCCTGCTTTGAGCATCTAATGTTAATCAAACTTTTTGCTGACTGAACATGTTGGGATTTGGGTTACTTTCTGACTTACTCACAATGCGTTAAAAGAATCTGCTTTATTAAGTGCCAGACTGGATTTTGATCTAGTTGTGGATGTACTGCTAGATTAGTGATTAGTTTACTGTACCTTTTTTGTTGAGTGTGCCATATCTGTGTTTTGTTTTTCATATTAAGGACAACGTGTCCAGGAGTCCATGCGGCGTGTGGATCCTCATGG
This sequence comes from Monopterus albus, assembly GCF_001952655.1. NCBI lineage: Eukaryota > Metazoa > Chordata > Actinopteri > Synbranchiformes > Synbranchidae > Monopterus > Monopterus albus. The sequence goes on from NW_018128120.1 coordinate 612,628, forward strand.
AGTTTTGATGCGTACCTTTCAGCTGAACCCACAGAGGCGCAGGAAATACTCTGTACCAGCTCCAAACAGTTTATGGCACATTGACGGCAATCACAAACTGATAAGGTATCTGAAAAACATTAAACATCTCAAGCATTGCATATAAACTGAGTTTATAAATATCCACTTCACTGTAGGTTTGGCCAGTGAAAATATGTTTCAGATGTAGCAGCTTTTTAAAGTGGTATGTACAGGTTAATTGAAAACTATTTGGACTATGGCATCTATTCTCTTTTTGGCAAAGTGTTCTTGATTTGACTTGGAATTCTATTTATTTGGTCATGTTTAAGTACTGACTTTCACTTTTAATTTGAAGTTTTTTAAATTGACTTCTGATAAGTATTGTAGAAATTGTGTAATCCTCTTTATACTTTCTAAAAGGGGCTTAAAATGGCCTTGACTCTGACAGAGTGACTCCAGTATGGATGTGAACATCCTCAAATTAAAGCTCGTAGTCAACACTTCCATTGCTTTCACTGCAAATCCAATAGCTTGATTAAAGAAAAACTAAATTATCAGTGACCACTGACTGTGATACTGTTTTAAGAAAGTATCTCACAATGGAAAAAGTACAGCATGCTGTTGGCCTCAAAGGCTATTTTAAATCAATATACTCAGAATCTTGTGTAAATCCACTTCACTGGTTTTGAGTTTAATGGAACAGATTTTTTTAAGTTTAAAGCCTTCAGATAAAATAGCTCTATTCCAAAATACAGTACAATACTGTATGTTCTGTGTCACTCTGGACCAAGCTTGCACAGAGGGGCGTTATCCAGGCAATGTTAATTATTTTAACATGTTGGATGTCTATGTGCAAACTGGGAGCTTATTATCAGAAATGCTACAATAAATTCATGCTTCACAAGCTCTGATGTAGAATGTCCAACTAACAGGAAGCCATTTTTTACATTACTGGTAACAGTTGAATTGTGATAGCATTATTATTTACCTAGTACAGCTGATTCAGATATCTTCAATGATTTTTAATACCAAAGTAAAAGTTGGCAATTACAGAACTTTATTTTACAACAGTCTTCATAAAACACCTAAAGGACATTTTCAGCTTTGAACATTCAAAACCACTGTGGTTATACTTCACGTTATGTCATAAGAAACTGACCTTTAAATCCAAAAGCTGGTCTCCCTACCTTTAAAACTGTAACACTCAGGATTAACACCACTCTTTTTATAACATGTTGCACACTGGCAGAACTTGGCACTAGGTAATCACTCATTGTTTGTTTTTTACTGCCATTCAGTATTTTTGGGCTGGTCAAGCAAGACAACAAATGACACCAATTATCAGTGTGTACTGAGTTATATTTGTATGTACAGTCTCTAGACCAATCCAAACCCAGTGTTGGTGCTCCACAGAGCAGCAAGAACATCTCTTTCAAACATACAGTACTCTTTGTAATGTCCTGGAAGTTTTAGCAGCTGGAAACAGATGGAAGACCTGGGGAAGTTGCTCTCCTCCACTTCAACATTCAGTTGTCTGGGAAGTACGTTCCATCCTAGCCAGAACTGCAGAAGTTTTCCAAGCAGGTTTGGTGATGCTGCCCCCGCAAAAGAAAGTCAAGATGATCTCTCATTAAAGACGAAGTATGATGAAGCACAGTGTCTTCAGTTAAATAAACAGGACAATTAAAGTAATTAATGTACCGTTCTCAAT
>NW_018128120.1:620139-622375 GCF_001952655.1 Monopterus albus
TTAGGGCCGGGCCTGTATATAGTACATTTTGTCTTATGAGTCACAGAAACATTTGTTACATCAGAGTCCTCCAGTGTATGTCACACTCATCTAAGCAAGTCTCATATTCATTTAAGACCATCAGTATTAGCACTGCAGCAACAGGTTATGGTCTGGGGCTGGCAGGTGATACTTTGGTGTCTCAGGTTTGGAAAATCCTTCTGATATTATATAATATAGTGTAAATGTTTTTGACCCCCTACTGTTTATTACTGCCCTCCTTTCTGGCACATTAATTATGTTGTGCAGACATGTGGTGGTAGGAACCTGCTGTGGGTGGGAGTGATCCTTCAGCGGGGCAGCATCATCCTGCTGTTGTTCTGTCTGCTCTGCTGGGGTCTGCTCATTAATTCTCAGGGCATCCCGTTATGCCTGGGCCAGGACCCTGAGGTGGCCAGGTAACAGCACCAAATCTGCAATTGCCACTGCTAGTGATGTGGGCAGAAATGTAGACACCAGCCTCTCAGCTTTAACACTATCTCCTGATTAAAATCAAATCTCATCCCCACAGTTTCACTGAACAAAACTGAAGTGAAATGTCAAAGTGGCCTGTCCTTGTGTTGCTCTGTTATTTTGTTGTTATCTAATATAGTTTAATGCAGATTGTTGCAACACAGTGTGCTTTCATAACAGTCTTGACATACTATACTACAATAAATATTACTAATATGTCACAATGCCTCCTTGAAGTGGCATTAATAGATTTCAGCCACTAGGTCACAAAAGAACTCAAACTTTTTAGGCTGAACTTCTAATTATTGATGATTTAGCTTCTTGGTCTTCATCAATTCCTAACAAAACTATCTGCATCTTGGTAATCATGCCTAGGCTACTAGACCTTTTTCAGACCGTACCAGTCTTCATTCCTAAAGTCTTCTTCAAAGAATTGAACAAATACACATCCACATTCATCTGGAATAAAAACATGCCCCGGATTAGGAAGGAGTTCTTGGAAAGACAGAAGGAGGATGGCGGGCTTCAGCGGGCCAACGAATATCCGCAAGTTGCTGTTTTGGTTTGCAAATTCTTCGGATGCTGAGTTTCCAGTTTGGGTCCTCCAGGAAAAATGCTCCAGCAATACAGCTTCACTGGGTTCTTTGCAGTGTGGTCCTTTACCACTGAGTAAATGCCATTGGACAAACAATCCAGTTGTCCGGGGCTCGTTAAAGTTTAGGACTCATTTTAAATACAGACGTGCTTTAATCGCATCTCCTATCCAATCCAATGTTCATTTTCCTCCCTCCTTGATTGACCCATCCTTTAAACAGTGGCACAGGAAAGGAATAACTTGCGTCAGAGACTTATTCAAGGATGGCAATTTCATGTCTTTTGAGCAGCTGAAGAAGGACTTTGATATTCTGCAATCTGACTTCTTCAAATATCTCCAAATATTGCCAAGTCGTCTTTCTCTTTAACAATGCCTCAGAATACATGGATTGATGAGTGCTTAGATATAAATCCACTTGACAGGGGAGTGGTATCAGCTATGTATGATAAAATTCAAAATGCTGCATCACCATCACTTAACCATTTAAAAACTCAATGGGAAGAAGAACTGGGGGAATTGATTTCTGATAAAACTTGGCAGGCCGCAGTCACAAGAATTCACTCATTATCTATCAGCATTAGACATGGGCTACTGCAATTTAAGGTGCTGTACAGATTACATTTATCTCCAAGTAAAATAGCTAAACTTTACCAAGGTGCAGACTGCTGTTGCGCCAGATGTGGGCATAGCCCAGCTGATCTGAGCCATATGTTTTGGGTCTGTACCAGACTCAGCACCTTTTGGCGGGCAATATTTAAAACTATCTCATCAATATGCAAGAGAAATGTTGGACCGAGTCCTATAACTGTTCTGTTTGGGGTTGTCCCACCGGCTATACCAGTAACATCACATCAGGCCAGTGCAATAGCATTTATTACCCTACTTGCTAGACGTTTAGTACTACTTAACTGGAAGAAAGCCGCCCCTCCATCCCACAAACGTTGGGTGGAAGAAGTCATGTCCCATTTGAAACTTGAACACTTGAGACATACCGTAAATGGCTCCACCGAAACATATAACCTAACCTGGCAACCATTTCTTTTATATTTTGAGACAGAATTAAGAGTGGTTTTTTTTTTGTTCTCACTTAGTGTTAGCACCTACTGTTGTGAACGTGTGGCTTATATTGTTTATTGTTTGATGTTGTAT
>NW_018128121.1:0-1227 GCF_001952655.1 Monopterus albus
AGGTTCGACTATCGGTCGAATTCTCCCGTTCCACAGGCAATAGTTTGCAGAATCTATTCATTAGTCTCTGTCTTTGCATGGAACTTGTTTACAATTGCAGTGTACTGCAGATTATTACCAGGCATATTCTTGAAGGACAGGTCACATCAGCTTAAAAGAATGCAAATCTGCAGAAAAGCACATAGCAGAAAATAATAGAAGTGAGAGCTGATGTCCAAGGGTATTCTCATGTCCTTGGTGCTGTACTGTATAAACACTATATGCCTTTTATGTACATTTTTTTCCATTACAACCTATTACAAAACCATCTCTACACAGCCAGAGAGAGAACAGACACACAGGCAGACACACACACTGACCTCCATCACATGAAGCTCCCAGGCTGCTGAGGTCACTGAAGATGTGTCAGGGAAAGATTAGGGAGTTTCCCTTTCATGCTGAACAGTGCATGAAGAGACGAAGCACTGCAGAATAACTTGGCTTTCAACAGGAGGATAAACACACATCCTCCCACATTTTAGCCTTGCTGAGAGCTCACTTCTCGATTCAATTCTCTTTCAACAGCTGCACCACGTCCGATGCAGACGATGAACATTTTCAGTAAGAGTGACTCTTCTCTGTGTCATCTCTCACTTTCTAAAAAATGTAGATGTGACTTTACAACTTTGAGAAATATGGTAGACTGTGTGAATCAGTCAGGACTGTGACTTTTTTTAAACTACCTTTTACCACTGGCAGCTATAGCAACAGAAAGTTAAGTGACAAAATCAGAAATGCAAAATCAAAATAAGGCAAAGTAAATATGAGCTGGTTGAAAAATAAGATAACTTTATTTATTTCAAACAACAAGTTTACTTCTTACCAGACTGACATTGAACAAACTTTCTGACACGGCCCACAAGTGAAATATTCATGTTCTGTAAATGTCTTGTCCTGTTTTACCCTGCAATAAAAAAAACTGATATTAATATAGGAAAATATTTCCAATATAATTGCTTTTGTTTATTTTATCGATCTTCTAGTAGCCTCGGACAAAGGACTTGTCTCCATACTTGTCCTCTTAGATCTCAGTGCTGCTTTTGACACCATTGATCACAGCATCTTACTGCAGAGACTTGAACATGTTATTGGGATTAAAGGAACTGCGCTAAGTTGGTTCAAATCTTATTTATCAGAAAGATTTCAATTTCTTCATGTTAATGATGAATGTTCCACACAAACTGAAGT
>NW_018128121.1:1872-5993 GCF_001952655.1 Monopterus albus
ATCGTATCTTAAAGACCTCGTAGAGCCTTATCATCCTAACAGAGCACTTTGCTCTCAGAGTGCAGGTTTACTTGTGGTTCCTAGAGTCCACAAAAATAGAATGGGAGGCAGAGCCTTTAGCTATCAAGCTCCTCTCCTATGGAACCAACTCCCAGTCTCAGTTCGGGAGGCGGACACCCTCTCTACCTTTAAGATTAGACTTAAGACGTTCCTTTTTGATAAAGCTTATAGTTAGGGCTGGATCAGGTGACCCTGAGCCTTCCCTTAGTTATGCTTCCATAGGCCTAGGCTGCTGGGGGGCCCCATGATGCTCTGAGTTTTTCTCCTCTTGATTTGATTTATGTTCTTAATTTATGGTATGTATTTATTGTTCACTGTGTTCATTATTATTAAAAGCTGTTTGACCAAAGCAGGCGTTGCCTGTAATCAGTGTCACCTTCCAGTTACAGCTGAGATTCTCTGTCGTCCCACTGGTCAGAATGCCACCTTCCCTATCATTCCACATTTTGTTGTTTTTAGCTCTTTCAGCTAAAAAGGAACTGTAAAGCATTTTGTAATTAGGCACATGTGTGTGCATGTGTGTGGTTGTCTGAAAGCCTACGACATTGGTACCAAGTCAATTTTCATAATGAATAATGCAATCCTGGCTTTAGAGATGCAGAGATGAAAGGAGCACTGAGCGCTAGGGTTCAGACAGATGGCGACAAAAGAAAGAAAGAAAGAAAGAACAAAGAGTGGTGAATAAATAACTAGAAGAAGGCCACTGTGAGTTGGATTTACTGCCATACATTGTTTTGATATGTTAACAGTTCCATTACATTGCATTTGACAGAGAGTTACACTGACTGTGCTGGTTGATTGCAGAGCTGTCTGCCCCTGTGAAATCCAGACAGACTGATAAGTGAAAAGATGGATAGATGGAGGCAAGAATATTTCCTGAAGACAAAAATGAGTTGAATAACTTAGATTTTGTAGGTTTGTGTTTAATGAGTCCTTGAAGCATGATTACCAACCAAGAAACATCATTATGATAAAAAGAAGGTTTATGGAAAAATAAAATGAAATTTGGGAGTTTTTAATCTGACAGCAGTGATATAGTTATTCAGCTCCATGAAGGGGTGTTATAGTCCCAGCAAATCATGGCTCACGGGGGAAAAAAAGCCATTAACTGGTGCAAAAAAACAATGTTTCATAATCCAACGCAAAACAAAAGAAGGAAGTGGGAGGCCCAGCCAAAAGAAACAAGACCAAGGGAAAACCATGAACCCCAAAGTTGCCCCCGATGGTAAGCGCCATCGGTGTTGGCACTGTATATGGCCGCCTCGGTTCTGTGCTGGAGACAAATTCCTTGTGTGTAACATGCTTGGCCAAATAAAGGTGATTATTATTATCAAAGGAGTAATGGTGATGAAGAAGGACACAGAACAAACCAGTGGCAGGCAGTCGACATCCCACCAGTGGGCAACTTCTCTGCTTTTATCCGCTCCTCCTCCTTCCTCAGGTGCATCCATTCTCCTCTTTACTGACTACAGGAGACATGTTAATTGTACCCATTTAGGAGTGGAGACAAACAAAAGAATCACTCGTAACAGGTGGAAAAAAACCAACATATTGATGGGAAGCCAGGCAGAAAGTCAGACAGACATACAGACAGAGAGATGAACAAGCCCTGCTACAGTAGTCTCTGACTGCTCATCAGAAACAGCTCTAGAGCCAGGGCTACCTGCAGAAAGGTACCTGGGGAAGAGAGAGGACACACAACGGGAGAGAGGAGACACACAGTTAGTGACACATACTGGTGCCATGTAGATGCATGGAGAAATAGAAGAGGAGCTGCTAGTTCTTTCATTCTGTGTCCTAAGTTTTGTACATAGTTACTTTTTGGAGAAACTGCTGTGCTGGTGACAAACTTAACAAAGAGGCAAACCTAGAGGCTGAGTATGTGAGATTTTTCTTTAAACTACTGCTCACTGCAGACATAAGCTGGCTGTTGTTGCTGTTACAAGTTCAATTGACAAGAATAGTTTTGATAACAATTTGCACCATCTTTAATGTTCTTTGGTCACAGCAGACTACTTATTAACTGCAACTTGCACATCAAGTGTTTGTGTGCTGGATACTCTGGCAGTAACAGGCTGTGTGGTTTCTTCAGGGCTCTACCTCATCCAGGAGATTTGACATTAATTGGTCTCACTGACACTAATTACCGCCATCTGCCGGTGGGAGCAGGAGCTCTCTGGATGGCTGGCAGGCTGCGTCTGACTCAGAACCTTCAAGGACAGATGCTGTCAGTTGTGGGTCAGAGGAAGCACTGATTGAAGGGAACACTGGGGAATGTGCAGGTTTGCATTTGCCTGCAGGTGAGAAAGTTATAAAGATAGATGAGGGAAGAAGGTTGTGAGAGAAGCAGAGAATGATGGAGCTGTCTGGAAGGAAATGAAGACAGTGTTGTTATCATGACAAAAAATGGTCTCTAAATGGTCATTACATGCTGTATATGAAAAGGAAGGACAAAAACAAAAACCCTGCTCTAGTGACAAAACAACAATTTATATTGTTGGTTAAATGGCTATAAATAATGTAAGCTTCTCACAAACAGCTATCCCTTTTCTTCCTGCGTCTGGACCACTAGATATTGTTACCCTGACAAGGTATTAAGACCAGGTAATTCAAGTCAGGTTGGCTGGCTCTGTCAGGTTGCAGGTTCAACCTCACCATGGTTAGAACAAGAAGTGGAAACATAAGGATACAGTAATAAAGACAGCCAGAACCTTTTTAAATGTCTTCTTCTTCACCTGTATTTACACTTTCTGCATCTACATTCATCCCTTGGTTCACATCTCTGCCAGATTAATCAATACACTAATGTAACACCAGTTTAACAGCAGTAAGCTGTTATTATTGCTACATCTAGGTGTGATGCATGCTTTATGAAATATTCTGGTAAATGGTGATTAGAACACACCAGGTGTAACATAGAAGAAATGGAGACAAATGTCTTCAGCTTTCAACAAATTAAAAGGCTGCTTCTCCAAACACATACTAATGAGCAGCTAATTCCACTCCCCACTACGTTTCATTGTGTGTGTGCATGAAGTTTCACTGTTTAAGTTTGCAAGTTGATTTTTGCATAAATTTAAAGTTCTCACATCCATACATCTATAGTTAACCTCCACCCTCCTTCACATCACTCCTCCTTCAGATCCTGCCAGCTCTCCACTGGACTGCACTCAGTGAGCGCAGTAAAGAAGAGGTGGGTGAAAGAACCACAAACTGATGGCCTCGCAAAAACAAGAGCAATGCAAATAGAGTGGAAAAAGAACCTTTAATTTGTATTCTCAAAACACTGGTCAAAATAAAAACATGAACATGGACTCTGTATTAGCGGTATAAAAATGAGCTTATTATAACTATGTAACAGTTTTTATCTGTGCATCTCACTGGCCTGCAAATAGTGACCTATGGGTCAAATACAGCTTCCCAAAGAAAATCCCTATCCCCAGCTATGCTTTTCCTTTTCAGTTTTCATTAAAGTGCTCATGGCCTGCTCATTTAGCTTGTTTACAGCCATTTAATGTTTAATCCTGGGAACCTCTAGATACACCACCAACACCATAGCTTATCTAACAAATATGACAATTTATTATCTAAAAACAGGCTAAACATCCACCCCAGTGATTTGCACTAAAAATTAGTAATAAGTGTCTTTTTAGCTGTGTATTTAAGAAGCAGTCGTATTGAAGACTGTGCAGATGTGGTTCAGAGTCCTGGTACCTGTCACTTAAAATAAAGTAAAACCACAGTTTTTTCTGAAATAAGTTGAAATTGCTAAAATTGCTCTAATTGGTATCCATATTTTATCATGACATCACAGACATGTTGCTTTTGATTTTTGATGTAACTTATGTTTTTAAATGCAACAAATGAAAATGGCCTGGACAAAAATATTGGAATCCATCCATCCATTCATTTTCCTCCGCTTATCCGGGACCGGGTCAGGGGGGCAGCAGTCTAAGCAAAGATGCCCAGACTTCCCTCTCTCCAGCCACTTCCTCCAGCTCCTCCGGGGGAATGCCAAGGCGTTCCCAGGCCAGCCAAGAGACATAGTCCCTACAGCGTGT
>NW_018128121.1:6098-15566 GCF_001952655.1 Monopterus albus
GCTGGCTCCTCTCGATGTGGAGGAGCAGCGGTTCTACTCTGAGCTCCTCCCGGGTGACCGAGCTCCTCACCCTATCTCTAAGGGTGCACCCTCACCCTCACCCTCATCATACATAACTGAGCCTCCTCCATATTTCACAGTGACATGAATGAAATCTCATCACATTTCAGGAAAAAATTGTTTCAATATGTTGTAAGGATACCAACAAGTTTAGCTGTGCCCCAAAATGCCCATGAAGTGAGAACAGTGGGTTTCCCCTGCATCTGACCACTAGATATTTCTGACTTTACTCAGCAGATTTACAGAAAAAGGCTTTTAGAGTTCCATGGATTGTAAGGTTTGTTTAACCCTTATGGAGACCAATGTGACCCCTCACCCTAAGTAGAACAGTAGTGTATGCTACATGTCCCAGGTGTCCAGCAGAGGACAGTGTTTCATTGTACAACACACTGCACAAATATACCGTACATGTATTGTAGATTTTGTGAATCAGTATTTGGATAACATAACATAACATAACATAACATAACATAACATAACATAACATAAGAGCTAGGGTTATACTGTAGCTCTCAGTATTCACACTTGCTTCTGTTCCTATAGGTAGACTTCATTAGCCCATAAAAAGATTAATTCTACTGAATGCACTGCAGAACACAGCCGTGTCTGTTTATTTATAATGTTGTAATTACTGTACTGATATTAAAGCTGAACACCAACATTTTTATGTTGACAATGAATCAAATGACTATATGTGATGTAAAAATGGTCTCTACTAGTGACAGACCCACTGAGAATTAACACTCAACTCCAAGGTTCTCCTCAGCATATTCCTTTCATTGCTCACTACACACTATCTGCGTAACTACAAATTTTAAAGAGTAAAGTCAAGGTTTGGCGGTGTTGGCAAAGAAAGCTAGACTGATTAAAAGTATATCTGTTCTATTTAATATGTGAGAGATGGTTGCCTGACAAATTCAACTTTCTGTGTAGATGTGCAATAAGAATGTTTGGATACAGTAGATACCCATATGGGTAATGTCTCTTCTACAGAACATCACATCCAAAGACAAAGGCAACAGCTGTGCTTTTTATGTGAATGATTTCTACTGCAGCAAAAAGAAAAGTCACAACATACAGTAGCTTAATGTTCATTATAACAGAACTGAACAGAATCGTGTGTGGGGTTGTGTTTACTGTCCAGTCTGATAATCTCACAGTCTACTGTATAGCCCAGTGAGTGGTAGTTGTAGAATGCAAAGTGAAAAATAAAAATACAATTTAACAGCAGTAAATATCTAACTTATTATTGTGTCTTTTGTTGATATTTTACCGTGTCCACACAGTTATATGGACATTTTTGAGAAATGTTGTTGCTGAATGTAACTGAAAAGATGTTTCTGATGCACGTTTTTCCAACTTAACTGTGATAATAAAATTTATTATCTACCTTTAATAAAATCATAAGAAATTAAAAATAGTTATTTCCAATCCACCCTTGCAGAGAGCTCAACTCTCAATTGGACCAGGAGATGAAAGAAAAGGGAGAGGAGCCATACTAAGAGCAGGAAGTAGGGGAAGAGGGAGCCAAACATGTAATCCCCGGAGTGAGGCAATATGTCTCAGTCTTTTCTTCCTTCCACAGCTGGTGACCTGGATGCTGACACTCAACATCAGCCCTTTCAGTAGATGGAGTATCTCACTATAAATGTTTCTTTCTGGAATCGGTTACTGTTAGCTTGCTGCAGTAAGTGTCGATAACAAAGTACAATACTGATTAATATTAGGTTGATTGCTGCAAAGTTAGGTTTTCACTTTTCCAATACAGAGCTGTAACAGGCCATCTACCTGCCTGTACAAGATGATTCAGTCAAAGTGTTAAAATTCCTGGTCATGTTGCTCCTGCCAGAATATGGTGACAGGAATTGAAAATGTGTTGTAGGGAGACTAGAAATATGTGGTGTTAGAAAAGGATGATTGTTGGTCTCTCTCCTGCCATTTGGCCAGTAGCAATAACAGAAAAGTACAACAGCTTTCACTAATTGCATATGCTTACCTGCATAACACTGTTTAAAAGGATGTGATCCTTCAACATACTACAGGGTTTTAATTTAACAGCAGTAAATATCTAACTTATTATTGTGTCTTTTGTTGATATTTTACCGTGTCCACACAGTTATATGGACATTTTTGAGAAATGTTGTTGCTGAATGTAACTGAAAAGATGTTTCTGATGCACGTTTTTCCAACTTAACTGTGATAATAAAATTTATTATCTACCTTTAATAAAATCATAAGAAATTAAAAATAGTTATTTCCAATCCACCCTTGCAGAGAGCTCAACTCTCAATTGGACCAGGAGATGAAAGAAAAGGGAGAGGAGCCATACTAAGAGCAGGAAGTAGGGGAAGAGGGAGCCAAACATGTAATCCCCGGAGTGAGGCAATATGTCTCAGTCTTTTCTTCCTTCCACAGCTGGTGACCTGGATGCTGACACTCAACATCAGCCCTTTCAGTAGATGGAGTATCTCACTATAAATGTTTCTTTCTGGAATCGGTTACTGTTAGCTTGCTGCAGTAAGTGTCGATAACAAAGTACAATACTGATTAATATTAGGTTGATTGCTGCAAAGTTAGGTTTTCACTTTTCCAATACAGAGCTGTAACAGGCCATCTACCTGCCTGTACAAGATGATTCAGTCAAAGTGTTAAAATTCCTGGTCATGTTGCTCCTGCCAGAATATGGTGACAGGAATTGAAAATGTGTTGTAGGGAGACTAGAAATATGTGGTGTTAGAAAAGGATGATTGTTGGTCTCTCTCCTGCCATTTGGCCAGTAGCAATAACAGAAAAGTACAACAGCTTTCACTAATTGCATATGCTTACCTGCATAACACTGTTTAAAAGGATGTGATCCTTCAACATACTACAGGGTTTTCCTGCTTTCTATGACTTAGAGATCTTGTTTAACTGTGTGTTGAAACTTTTTTTTATTCTCTGTGTGACTAATAACAATAAAGAGCTTTTTCAAGCCATTCTAACAGGACCTTTCCAAAATTATTATTGGTCATACTGTACAGTATTCTTTACTGGGAATTAGTTTTACTCAAACGAATACTGTATGACCAATAAAGAAAATGCCCACTGTATCTTAGGAAAGATACACCTAGGACACATTGTTAGAATCCTTTTTACATTTATGAAAGAAGGCAACAGCATAATATATTTTAAAAAAAACAATTAAGAGTTGGAGATTGACACTAATAGCAGAAAAAGATGTAGCTCAGCCCCGAGGGAAGCAATTTGAATACAGCAAAACAGCAGCTCCATTGCACACTAGAGAAGGAAAATTATGAAGTAACAGAAAAATAGAAGCAATGTTAAATCTCTGTAGATTATGGTTAAAGTATGAATGACAATTTGATTGCAGTGACTGCAACAGAACCATCAGGAATTAGCAATTAATAATTGCAGTTAAGTTCAGTGAAGATAATTGAGTTGACCTTTAATGGCCAGCATGTGTGAAGTGCTGATAATTCATATGCAGCACTCACAATGTCTGGCTACTCCCTACAGCAATAGAGCAGCAGTAATATTTTCAAGGTGCTATAACTTGTTGGAATTGCTCTGTTGCCACTTGCTTCCATATGAAGTCACACAGTAGCTATTTTTTGACATTATGGTATTTAATATTATGGAAACACTGCCTTGGTAATCTAGAGGTCAAAATGGCCTGACAGTGGAGTGATCACAACAAGAGCAGTACCCATGCAGAGAGAAAAAAAAAATCAAGATTGCTGCAGATGTAGGTTTTATGGCCTTTACTGCAAGGATAATATGCTTGTCTGACTAAAACTTCAAAGCCAGAGTTGCTAATGGGGAGATCTGGGAACATTCCCAGTGGGGTGCTTAACTGTTGAGCCAGTGACCTTTCAGTCAGGAGAGGAAAAAAAAAACTTAAATTTGACGATCAATATGTTAGTTAACCAGCTCTAAAAATCCAGTACCAGTTCCACATTCCACAGCTGTGACACTGCAGTCTCTGGATGGCAATAGACCGCCCCCCCCAACGATCAAACAAGATGTGAAGATCGACTTGTGTGTGTCTTTCTATCAGTGTCCTTCTTTCTCTTCACTTGTTCCCTTATTTTCCTCTTCTGCAGGGCTGCAAATCTGGAGCTCCAAAGGGAAACTGATAAAGGTGTTCCAGTCAAGATGATCAGATGTTAGAACCTGATTGACAAGAATGTGATATGGTCTCACCTTCACTAAAACCCTGTTCACAGTCTCTGTATTTTGCTTTTTTGACACAAGGAAATCCTGAACCTGTGCAGGGCCTTAGGGTATGTAACAGCCTGGCCTGGGTTGTGGATAGAATAGATTACCTCCTGATAGAGTCCAAGCTGTATTTGTTGATGAAATTTTGTTTAATCTCTCACAAATCTCTAATGACATTCCACTGTGGTGTTCTACAAGTCATCCGATTTCAATTATTGATTCCATGATTGACTACTGCTGATTTAATTTTACACCATATCCTTGTTTCAGACAATATTTAATGCTTCTTTTGTGTCTTTTTCCCCTTTCTTAATTTTATCTGAATCCTTTATTTGTGGTTTTAATGTGTGCCTAATGTGGGATTGTTGCCCTTGCTTTTATTGCCCTGAGTACACAGGAGGCCCATGCAGAAGAGAGTGAATGGCTCTCACTGGACCACCCTATGGAAGTAAAGGTTGTTTTTACTGCTTTGCATTTTTACTTGCCATGGATACTGCACTATTAAATCTTCCTGTGTGGTGTACAGCTGTAATATCAGTGGCCCCTATTATGTTTTGGATTACACTTGACGCACATTCTCTGTCATTTTAGGCACTAGTTACCAGAATTATCTGTCACAAAAACACACATTGGAACACATATCAAACTGATCAGCGAAGCACTATAAAGCTTGACAAATGTTTGCACCTTTAAAAAGTTAAAGCAGCCATTAACAACAGAGTGAGTTGGCCTTAAACCAGCAATGGTATTTTCCCTTTAGCAGCTTCTGTGCAAAACCATCTACCCCATTTTTTAAGACCTCTGATAAATCACTAATATTGCATTCTGTGTGGAAGGGGTGTTTTTTCTTGGGATATTGAACCTTTTCTACCCATCACTTTTGTGATGCATGCAGTTTTACCAGCTCTCAAACATGCTAGCAAATTTCTCACTTTGGGCCTGCACACATAATGAAACACATGCTCATCCCATGGCAAATGCTGTAAACAGTACTGTAACACAGCTTTATACTTATGTACTGTATGCAATGTGTAGACCACACACAAACTTTGAATGCAATCAGTAGTAGGCTACCTTTGCTTACTTCTGCAGTGCTTGTACCAAGTACATCTCATTTACACAGAGCTGTTCCTGCCTTGCTGTAACCAAAGTATACACAGTATCCTAAGCAGCATCTTAAACAAGATGGAAGGACACTTATGATCTCTGCTATGATATTTTTGATGGTTTGCTTCGGGGAAAAAGTGCTTAGCTTTGGGCTAACTAGCTAAAACACTGATATCAGCTAATCCTACTGTTTATAGACCTGACTGATGACAGGAGTTATTTTGACATTACTGTCTCAAAGAGTTCTAGTGTCATGTCACTGATTTCAATGGATCTAGTCTGAGTAAAAATCAGTTCTGCTAACAACACTTTAAAGCGACTAATAAGATGGTATACTTCCGCTACAGCTCAGGAAGGAATTATTATTCTAGTGATAAAAGAGGGAAATTTGTCATAAATATACTTTAAAGATACTGACTCAAATTAGCTGAAGCTTCATTTGAGCCTCACACTAACTGTGGAGTGCATTTTTGCACAGAACAAAGACTGTGTGTGTATAGTATTTCGCTCCTTTTTTTTTGTACAGCATAGTCACATTCAGAGTGGAAACCTTCAGGGTTGATATAGACAATAAGAAAAGTTATAAAGACCTATTCTCACATGCATATGGGCACATCAGTATTGATTTAGGATCAATTTGAAAAATTTCTAACCTCTCCTGTAACAGCCACTTGATTATTATAGTAGGTCCAGGAGTAGAGATACAAGCAATTTTCAGGAAATGTGCTGTAGCTACCAAAAGATGAGTCCATACGTGATTCTATCTAGATTAATGATGTGTGGTGGTGATATGTGTGGTTCTGCTGGCTGGTTGCAGATTAGGTAGTGTCCAGTATTTTATATTTAAAACCACAAAAAACAAACAACCAGAGCAAAAACAGAGCAGAGCAAGAAAGGCAAGTTTATTTTTATAGCACATTTTCATAAACAGAGGCAATTCAAAGTGCTTAACCCAGTGCACATAAATAGATAAAACATTAGAATACAAACTCAATTAAAAGATTAAGCAAATACAGTACAAACAAATGCCAAGCCTCAAACAGCAAGCTTAGTGTGAGCCTCACACAGTTAGTGTGAGGCTCAAATGAACCTCAAACAGAGGAGTGTCTGACCCCAGAGACATAAGCTACAGCCATAATTACAGGTGTATGTCTGGGCTCCCCTGGGTATATTACTTTTTTTTAAAGTGAAAAGAAGTAAATACAAGCCCACAGGAAAGACACATTAAAAATGAGCCCTTCTGCAAATGGTAATGCTCTCTTACTTTTTATTTCATCTACTAGTGATGTCTACAAAGCAGAGCTGGCCATAAAAAGACATCAAAGTGCTTCCAAAGTGAAATTTCCTCTTTCCAAAATGAAATGTCATAAAGAAATGTCAGTTAATGAGCACAGTAAAAGCCAAGACAAGATCTTGTAGACCAACAAAACTTTCAGATAATACTGCACATCTGCGGGGCCTAAAGGCAAAGCAGAACCCCCATATGGCTGCAAAACCCAGCAGTCATATGATCAATGATCCTAGGCAGACCTCAAAATCATCATGGACATATTTGAGGAACACCAGCTGAAGTTTCTGGAGCAGCCCCCGCAGTCCTCTGAAAACTGGAACACCATTAAAAACCTGTGGGTAGATCTGAAAAATATCATGCACAGAGGACAGCTTAAATTCTCTCATTACTGAAAGTGATCTGGAAGAAGAATGAGTGAAAATTCCTAAATCAAGAACAAAGACTCTTAGATGGTTACAAAAGCACTGAGAAGCTGCCATAACTGCCTGAAGTACTGATTTCACATTGGCTTTGAACACCAATCGTATGACTTTCATTAAGAGATTATATTTGATCATCACACGCTTTTCTCCTGTGTGATGTGTAAAAAGATAATAACACAAACTTAGCCCACAGATCTTGGTACAGAAAAGAAACCAGTGTGGGATTAACTTCATGGCTAGATCCTCTGAGGTTGATCAACCCTGACAAACAGTCAGAAAAGCTGGGATGTCAGCTGGTTGCAACAGGAGTGTTGCTCTGGAAATACACTCCACCAAGGTCTCCAGTCCATATGGACACGGACTCTTTTGTAGTTTATTTTTAACACTTGTTAAACGTACTCTTTTCAAATGAAGACTATGTGATTTACAGTGTACTGTGCTGATATCCTACATCCAGTAGGATGTCAGAAGGTTATGAAACTGTTCTGTTTTTCATTTAAACTTCTTTGACTGACACCTTAATTTAAAAGTAATTATTACATCACACACATTTTTCATATAGAGTATATACAGTAGCAATATACATTAATTATTAGTCCCTTTCAAGATATGTTATTTACAGCTGCTCTCATTAGTATCTGTTGTGCCCATACAGCAATATCCATGACTGTTTTGTATTATTTACAAAATACTGCAAGCAAGATATTTCTTTGAGTACTAATAAAAATCACAAACTGGTCTGGGTGTAATGTGACATGTTCACATAACTCACACAGAACCATTTGGGTTTTCTACAACCTCTTCTGATTCTCTCCACAGACAACTCTCCAAACCAAAAGCCAGGAAAGTGCTTGTCAGTGTGTGATCGGATAAGTGAGGGTGTCTTGTGTGCTCCCCAATACCGTTGACAGAACAGTTGATTAAGTCCTGTACTGATAGAGCTTATCAGTAGTGAGGCTCTGATGAACCTCTAAAAATCAAGAGTAATATGAGTTTTTGGATTAATATAGTACCACATCTTGCATTGATGTGGAACATGCAAAATTGTCATGCACAGCAATGTTATGAAAATAAAATCCAAGATGGTGGTGTGTGGTTAAAAAAGCTTTTGCAATGCTTGGATAGAAGCCATATACAAGTTCACCTCTAAAATGTAATTTTATGGGTTTCTGTCAAGTTGTTTTATCTCCAAATAGTGATAATCTCCAGTGGCGCCTGCAGCTGTAACACTGTACGCACCATGCATACATTTTGTAAATGATATTGCTCAAGTTTTATACCACAGCATCTGTCGGTCATTGTACGATAGAGAAACATAGTTTCACATTTATGGCCCGAGGACTGTCTTATACAATATTGTACTGTGCACCCCTAGAGTGGATCTGATACTCCCCTAACGTGAAACCTTGGAGTGAGTGACGTGCAGGGTATTTAAAATTTTTTTTTTTCTAACATGACTAATAAGCTGCATTCATCTGTTTTTCTCTGTGGCGACCCCTCAATGGAAAAACCCGAAAGTGACTTAATTTCTTTATATTAACCTTTAACAACCTTGACATACAGTACATTTAAAACTCTAATTCTAATTTGTAGTTTGTGGCAATGTCCTCAAACCGGCTTGGAAATCCTGTTTGTTCTGAGTAAAAATCAAAATCCAAACAAAGCCAGTTGACAGAGTTTTAACAGGCAGTGCCAAGGGGGCATTTTAATGGAATAGAACTGTTTATCTGTGGATGCAGGTTTAATCCCGATGTCACTGCAGCTCCAGTGTTTGGCCAGTTCTTGATGGAGGTCACCTGTAGCCAGTGAGTTTATTACAAGCACAAATTATACTCCATGGTTTTCCAGGAACACGAGCTGACAGAACTAATTCAAGGTGGGACTGAAGAAAACTAACGTGATCTGTGGATTTACTGTAGGCTGCTGAACATGATGGATGCCTAGCTGTGTGCCACATTTATTCTGTGGTGTTCAGTGGGCTGAAGTAATGTGATATAAAAATGTTATGTTTCATCTGACCTCCAGCCGTATGTCTTGGACACTCAGGTGAAGAGAGGGGCGGAGCTGTCAACTGATCACCACCTGGTGGTGAGCTGGATCCGATGGCGGGGGAGGAAGCTGGACAGACTCGGCAGACCCAAACATATTGTGAGGGTCTGTTGGGAACGTTTAGCAGAATCCCCTGTCAGAGAGATCTTCAACTCCCGCCTCCGGCAGAGCTTTGACCAGATCCCGGGGGAGGCTGGAGATATTGAGTCCGAGTGGACCATATTCTCCACCTCCATTGTCGATGCGGCCATTCGGAGCTGTGGCCGTAAGGTCTCCGGTGCCTGTCGTGGTGGCAATCCCCGAACCCGGTGGTGGACACCG
>NW_018128121.1:16865-55231 GCF_001952655.1 Monopterus albus
GAGGAGCTGGAGGAAGTGTCTGGAGAGAGGGAAGTCTGGGCATCTTTGCTTAGACTGCTGCCCCCGCGACCGGGTCCCGGATAAGTGGAGGAAAATAGATGGATGGATGGATGGATGTTTCTGTGAAACATCAATTTGATAGCTACAAGATAGCATATTACAACAATAATTCTTGTGCTAAAAGCACATTTATATTACTGTCATATTTTTTAAATAATCAAATGCAGTTTTAATGGGCACCAAATGTTGCTCTATGAAAACATCAGCTCTCACATGAGAACAGTGCAGAAGGCTTTGTCATTAGATATGTACACAAACAGTCCAGTGATAGAGGTTACTATTTATCATTCAAAGTGATTAAAATTGTGAAATGGCTTCTAAAATGAATATGGATCCAACATAAATTAACCTAACTAGGCAGTATCTCGCTGTCCTTTGTATGAAAACAGTAAATACCTAAAGTCAGATGAGAAAACAGATGCCACCCCCTTATGGTAAATATGAAACTACAGTAGCCTGTTAGCTTAGCATGTAAAGACAGCTAGCCAGGCTTTGTCCAAATGTAACCAAATCTACCTACCAGAACCTTTAGAGTTCACTGTATTCAATACAATCATCTTTTTTTTTGTTTAATCCCCACAAAACCCAAGTTTAAAAATCAAGTTGAAAACAACTCCGCTGTTTACAGGGTTTTGTGTGTCAGACTATTTGTCTGCCAAGACAAGAAAACAAATCTGCATATTTCTCTAACTAAACGTTTGTTTTGGGCACAGAACCCTCAGAATGATAATAATTCAAGCAGGATGCAGTTTTTAATACTGCTCTGATTCATCATCAGCTATTTTATTAAAATAATTTACATTAATTTTATAGTATATTACAATATTAATACTCATTTAAAATCTTGACAATAATCCAAATAGTATAGTGCAGTATTGCAGAACCTCAGTGATTGTGTTTCACTGTGGTCTTCCCTTCCTTTTAGAATGCAACATTTTGTATATTTTTCTAAAATGTATACTTGTAGAATACTGACCCAGCACGAAAGGCTTCTCAGCTTTTATGCCCATCAATAATTACATGCGATACTATTGTCAAGCCACTGGGTGGCAGCCAGGACCCACCTGCCTGACCGCAGGCTCAGGCTGAGACCAGCTGCAGCATTTCTTTCACTCATTTTATATGAAACTAACATAACAGCAAGAATAAGAAACAGGGAGAAGCTGATCAATGGCAACATCAGAGTGTAGAATGGACATCTCCTAAAAGTAGGAACATGAGGAGTGACATTGATCTTGCTGGGCAATAGATTCAGTCCATTTGGATTAGGCAGGATTGTTAAGATGTGTTGTTTGTGTTTTGGCTTCTTCAGACTCCAGTACCTGCAATACCTGCACCATATTTCATTGCTTTATGAATACATGAAGCACCATGGCCCTTTGCATTTATCAGATGTGGTCATAAACAGCAGAGTCTCTTGCCATTCTTTAAATTTGTCTGACGATTCTGGCGCCAGGTCTTAACGACAGAAGTTCCCAAATCTTGTGTCTCCAGTAAGTTGTTTGTTTTGTTTTGTTTAGTTTTGATATTGGTTTGTTATTACTTATTTGTCACCCATATGGATGCTTAATTTGCTTAACCGGTGGCTGCAAAGCCCTAAGCGGCCTCACGGTTCAATGAAGCCTAGGGCCAGCTCAGAGATAGGGTAAGAAAAGATCAGAGAGTTGATGGGACTGATGAAACCAAGTGTCAGCAGCCTGTTTGATTCCCCCACACACTGTAAGGAGCTTATGTTTAGTGCTTTTTTCCATGCAGGACAGTATTAGGTGATATTATGGTGTGACAGGAGGAAACGGGCAGAATCTCAAGTTTTGAGGGGCACAAGAGCAGCTGGCACTTCACAGACATGTAAAGCTTTTAAATGAAGGGATTCTGACACTAGATCATTGTGTTCCTTTTGTACACTTATTGAAGTGTATCAAAATACACACACTGCATGTTAACTGACCTTGCTCACACTGTGCTTGATTTATAAGTGAGCAAATGAAGGGTAAACGCATATGCTGTTGTCTCAGTTCTATGGGAATCAAGCTTTCTTTTCAGGCCTGCTTCTTCATTCAGGTCCATTTTCAGTCCAAGCACTCTGCGGTTCTCTGAAGAGTAAAGCAAGTGGAGAACAGATATAGTAAATGCCATCTTAAATATTCTATGAAGAACATCAAATAGTGATTCTTTTCTACAGTGTACACTAGGGAATCCAGTATTTCAAAATCCCTCACGTTCTTATCCAACCCCCGAATTGCCCCCCGGGGCATCTTCCTCTTCAACTTTATCTAAGACAAACACAAAGAAAACAAACCCTCTTACCTATTCTATTTGCTTCTGTTGTAGCCTTACTATCATGCATTCAAGCATCCCAGGATCTAGAGAATACCTTGTATTTCCAGGTCCACCATTAAAATATGCCGTACTTACTGTATGATCATACATTTCTGATAAAGACTACCATTACAATGGTAGCACACTAGAAGAAGCTGAATCCTGACATCAGTCCTCTTCTGCTGTCCTGAGGACACTGCCCGTATTTCCAGATAACCCGCAGTATGCAGTACTTGCTATAAGAGTCTGAAGTCTTCTTGGTTTCATCCCTCTCTGCCTTTTTTCTTTTTTTGTCATCTGTAACTACTAGACTGACCTCAGGCTGTCACAGTGATGTCCTGTCATGTGTTGTACACTTCTCTGTGTTTGTTCTGTGTTTACTAATAAAAACGGATATTAAAAAAAGGCTGTCACACTGATGACATTTTACCCATGACAGTCTCATGGACTTGTGGAAAATGCTGGCTTTCAAACAGAAGTAATCACACAAAAAATATTTATTCTTATAAATTATTTTGTCCAGACAAATGGAGCGAAATACATGGCAACTTACTGAGCAAGGTTATGTTGTAGGGACTTGTAGTAATGTGGTTTTTCCAAGCTTGATTTAGAATGAAGTTTGAATGAACTTGGAAAGTTTAGGTTCACTCGTTCTCTGTATTTATTAAATTAGCTTTTAACTACCTGGAATGGCAGACTGTCCAAAATACATGATTTTCTCAGCTGGAAAACCATAATTACAGTAATTCCCATATGATGTAAATGCAGCATAAGTGGGGGTCTAATCAAGTCGAGTACTGTAATTGAAAATACCCAAATGAGTGTGACTGGTTTTTGAGCATATATAGTACATCAACAGCTAATATTTCCAACATGTTAACTGTAGCTGGAAGCTACTGCCACCCTTATGAAGAGAGGATCGCTGTGGGAGTCCAGATGTCACTTTCTGGTCAGGTACACGCTGGCTTTGTATTCATCGTAGCTTACAATGGTTGCAGATTTGCAGTACATTACAGCTTGTGATCCAAAGAAAGTATCACATGCTAATATAATTTTAAACAAGTTCAAACAGTAAATGTGGCAGCTTTGTGTTCATCAGTTCAATCACTGCCCAACCACAGAGAAAAGGAACATGTGCACTTATTTCCATGAAAAGGGAACACACTGTTACTTTCGGGTGTCTTTATAGTTCTGAGTTTTTGGGAACTGAAAACTTTGATTTTCAAAGCGACGCCCTCACCCCACAGTCTTTGACAAACAGGCACACACACTAACACACACACATATGCAGAGCCCAGAGGGAAACAACAGGATGCTGGAGAACACTGCATTTGCAACTGAAGCAGACACAGTCATTCCGACAGGATTTTCTCCAAATCTTTCAATTGAATGTCTGCCTCCCACGAGGGGAAGATGCTGCTCCCTTTCCAGCCCAATATCCCCAAGCAAAGACTTGCATCAGCTGTTTGTGTTTGCCAATACATTATGACTATGAATATTTTAAAGGCAGAGTTTGTTTTCTGTGACTCTCTGCATTTTTGTGGAAGCTGTTTGTTGAATTAATTCAAGTGGCTTCATTTAGCATCATGTAATTAGAGGCATTGTTGCCATAGGGGTAATTTACTCTATTGTCAGATTATTCAATATTGCATGAGCAGGTGGGTTATTGATACAGAAACCTCTCTCTTTTCCCTTTTTCTGCTCAAGGATATAGTGAAACATCAATATCAGCCAGGTATGGAGGGAGGAAACAGTTTATCAGTGGAAAATACCTTTATCCTCCCTGTAACTTACTGAAGACAGCTAATGCAGGGCCATTTACTTTAAGGATTCTCCTCATTGAAATTTGCCTTAAAGCTTAGTGTTTTCAATGAAGGCTCTTATTCCCTGGGACAAAATTAATTCACAGTGAGTCTGAATTCTCTATATAGAAATGCTTTTTTCCTCCTTACAGTGTATCACCTGTAATCCCTCCTGGCCAGTGGGCTGAGATGATGCTGTCACTGCAGTCAGGTTTACTTATAGGACAGCAGCAGCAGAAATGGTAGTATATGCAATAGTCTCATTTGAATGGCCTCAGTGCTGCTCAGGAGAATGAAGCATACAGTACTGTTATCTGTGACTCAGCAGTTATGTTTACTTTCTGTGCCCTTTCATTGTACTTGATGTCTATCTGCTGTGTTATTGATGGGTAGGACATTGCAGCTGTTTAGACTGACATGAGACATGCACCTCCCCCATTTCTTTCAGCTGTGTTGACTTGAGCTGATAAAAATTGAGTGAATGCAATTGATTTTGGGCATCTGCCTTTCACCGAGGGCGAAGTTAGTGAAAAGAGACAGAGACAGCAGCACCTTGGTGCAGTGAAGAGGAGGAGAAAGAAATGTGTGTGAGAGCGATAGAGACAGACAGATGGTGTTGCTACACAGGAGCCTGCCCTAATGTAGTTTAGTTCAGCCCTTATCACTGCTGGCAGCATTTTGGCCCAGTTTAAACAGACAGAGTAAATAGTATACAGATAGGCTTAAAAAGATTTACTACACACCACATCTGCAGCATTAACTTTGATATAAATAATGCAAATTGCAATATTTCCTTGAGATTTTATCAGATTTTAGCAAAAAAATAGTTTTATGTGTATGCCTGCAGTGGAACATCATGTTTACATTGTTAATATCATAGTCATTCTAGCAGCGTGGCTCTAACGATTGCAGTGTTGGTTTGTTGGCACTTTGGTTTAGACTGAAACAATGCAATTATTGGTGGAATTGCCTTTGACACTTATGGCCCCTTCAGAATTAACAATTTTTTCAGTTTTTTTTCTAATTAGCAACTGTAGGCATGCTAAAAATGCAAAGCATTTGGTAAAGATTACCTTTAAATATCAGCATGTTAGCATCATCGCTGTGTGCATGTTAACGTGTTGATGTATTCATTCAGCTGCGGTGCCTAGTATCACAGAGCCAAAGCGTGGCTGTAGACCTCAAGTGCAACACACACTGATGACACCACATAGTGTCACATTGTTTGACGCCTGTAGCACACACCAAAAGCCCTATACACACAGAAGTAGCACATAGTGGTGGGTCCAAAAAAGGGGAAAAGAGATCTGTATATGTGGACCCTCATCACTGTCATCTTCAGACTTCAACTGATACATTTTAAATGTTTGGGTCAGATCTGCAGCATTATGTGTTATGGCTTTGCCAGAAAACCTCATAAAAGGAATGAACCTATTGTCCTACTGTATGTGTGCCTGCCTCTGACTCTTCTACATGCTACGGCTGCCTTGTTGCACTCCAAAGTGCAAGTGTTGATCCAGTGAACAGTTACACTAAAAAAACTTTGTGCTAGCTGTCCAGATGTCAGCTGTAGTGGAGTATAGCCTTCAAATTAGAGTCCATCACTGCATATTCCCTCTTGAGGTAACTAGCAAAAGTTGTTCTGTGTGGCAGTTTGACATTGCTCTTCATAGGTGAGGCAACAGCTACAAGCATCACCAATTCTTTTCTACTTCATGTCTGTCCATCAGTGTATCCTGCTGTGAAGTTCAATTTCTGTTGTTTACCCAAAGTACATTCATCACTGGCAGTAGAGACCCTCTCTGTCAACAAGTTTCATATTGCTATGCTGTCGTACCAGATGTCTTAATAAATTAGATCTGGCATTGTTTGCTGTTGAAAGCATTTTCATGCTCACCCAAAGTTTACAACAGATGATAATTTTCTTTGCATAATTCACAGCACCGAATATAGTATAGCACAGTAGTGTTTAGCTAGCTGACTGGAGTGTGTTCACATCAGTTGGGCAACCTAGGACAACAGTCAAATTGCATTCAGACAATGCAACAATACAGCAATACTTGGATTGGTAACTGTTACATTAGTATTGTTTTTAGAAAACAAAGATGCTGTCAACAACACATGATGCTAATCAAAACATCTATGATAAGGTTTTGTTTGTTTATTTGTAAAAGTCTATACTGTTATGGTTTTGAAACCTAATAGAGAAGCAGCAATATTACC
Organism: Monopterus albus; assembly: GCF_001952655.1. Lineage (NCBI taxonomy): Eukaryota > Metazoa > Chordata > Actinopteri > Synbranchiformes > Synbranchidae > Monopterus > Monopterus albus. The sequence continues at coordinate 23,270 of NW_018128121.1, forward strand.
TTTGCTTCCCAGATGCACACTCTTGACTAGAACGTCAATTTGGCGTTGTTAAATGGCATTGTGTTACTCAGTGCAGTCAATAGTTTCACTGCCACCAGTCCACAGATGTAAAGAGAAGTAGACATGGTGGCTAAAAAGGGGCACATCGCTAAGCCACGGCAACCACTATTTGAAATCTTTTGTGTGGTCATTTTGACCTGCAATTTAAACCATTTTGCCTGTATGTGATGCCATTTGGTCTTATTCCCACATAAAACCATCTTAGCTTAACATTTTTAGTGTATTTGCCACAATGAAAAGGTTCAAATAATGCACCACCAAGACAACATGACCAACAGACCAGGGCGGACAAATACCAAATGTACTATGACTATACTTAAATTAAAACACCTACTGCAGTTTCATCCTGACACCTAAAGAGGTGTCCATGACAGGGAGAACACCTTTGTATTGTCAACAGCTTGCTTTGTCCCTGTTTCATAGTTACCCGGCAGTTTTTTCTCTATAATCAAGTTTTTAGTAACTCAACATGTCAAAGCAACCTTTGATAGCAAATATCAAGACATATTGAGCAAATCTCTGATGAAGCAAGATCTTTGATCATCCACATTAAAAGAAATCATTTCCTGAAGAAAAATCGAGTGTTGCATTAACATCTGTGCAGATTGCTCCTGTATTCTTCTGAAGGAGGAGCAAATATTTATAGTTATCCACCAACTCAGTTTTCTTGCCTTCAGTTACAGTAGGCTGTTCATTCTGTAAAACGTATTACTATGATCTAAGTTTTAAAATGTTCAAATCAAAGAAGAATTTATCACAGCACGACACAAAGTAATCAGTAACATAGCTGCATCCATCCATCCTCTCTGCTGCAAAGGGCTGTAAGGAGGATCCCTGCAGTCCACAAAATGACTTCCACAAATTTGGAGTTCATCATTGCTTTATACTAAATGGGCCTCCAGTCATCAAATATTCACAGAAAAATGCTGCTGTTCTCTGCAATGACAACACATTTTTCTAATCATTATATTTTATTGCTGGCAAATTGCCTCATGTGCCAGTGTTATGGAACAGGGCTTCAAGAATGATATCTAGTTCAATTTCTAATACAACATATGAAAACTGTTAAACACAGCATATTAGTCATAATAAGTTAGTTATCATTTAATTTCAAACTTTACACCCTGTTTGATTAGCCAGTGTATAAATGTTCCTCTGAAGTTCAGAGATTTATATTACTGTATATTGTGCTAATGTATATGAAAGGAAAAACAATCAAAGACCCAGTAAAAAAAAAAAAAAAAAAAAACGTTAGATACCTACATGACCAAACAGTTAAAAAGAATAAGCGCACCGGACTTGAAGAAAGGTCCAGACTGTGTACAGCAATACAGCAATAGATTAAAGGCTAGATTTGGAATTGTTCTGAAAACAATATTGATGTTCTAATGTGATCATAGCTCTTGGTCACTGTAAATACCACTACTCTCCATACTGACCACGAGGCTTTTCACCTGGAACACGAGTACCCTGATAGAAATGGAGGGTGAAATACATCTCGTTCTGTGAAAAAATGCACTCCAAAGTTTAGCTGAGGCTCATCTGAAACTTCAGCAGTCCCCTATTTAAGACACATTTTCCATTTTTGTTTCCCTGAGCAGCAGGCCCTTGCCAAGCTGTGGTGGAGGGATACCTTCCATCGGACACGTACGTTTATTGTTGTTAACTGGCCTTTATTTATCAAGGTGTGCTTAGTTTGTTAACTTGAAAGCTATCAGATCTTTTCAGATTTGATAGCTAGAGTATTTTTGGTGTTCGTGATTTGGGACACAAATACCAGACCTTCTCAAATTGTTCCTATCTCCTCCATACCTTATAAAAGGTGAACATGGATGGTGTCTGCATTTATCTAGGGTGTTCTGAGGGACACAAGCATTATATAGACTTCCTCTGAGACATCCTAAAATCTTTGGGTAATAGCACTCAAAATGGACATACTGTAAATACATTGTTTGCCAACCTGAGAGAGTTACAGATGTATGTGGAGGCCATTTCTCAGAGGACAATTTCCTCTGCTGTGAGAAAAAGTCACAGCTGTGCCATCACCAGTTGAGCTAACAGCAGCTGACGAGGAGGTAAGTGCAAAAATACATAACTTGTGTTGCTATTTATTAATCAACCAAATTAAAGTTTCATGAAAATGTAAGATGTTGCTGCTAAAAAGGCTGCAGTGTTTACAGTTATCAGCTCACCTACATATCACCTAACAGTGAAATCTGCCTCACCTTTGTAAGGAATGGTATCTTTAATACTAAGAAATAGCAGTGTAAATGCATGGTTAAATTCTGTCCACAGCTCACAACAAAAACATGTTTATTTCTTCGCCGTTCATCTGAACAGCTCAACAGGCTTCTCACCTCCTGCTGTCTCACTGAGGGGAGCAAGGGACAAAAATGATCATTTTTCATGGCACTGAGTAATTGGTTATATTCAGTGTATATTCATCTGCTAGAAATTTTATCTTTTATCTTTATGTTGTACAATGTACTTCATAAGCATAAGCATAAACTTTATTGCCAAGTATTGTCAAAAATACAAGGAATTTGACTCCAGCCCCTGATGTGCGCAACAATATAAAAACAGAAGAAAACCAGAAGACAAAAATATACCATATATACCTAAAAAATGGGCTACTAAATATTTAATCTGTACATTGTCGAGCAGTGGTGTTTACTGCATCCTGCCATATCCTTAAACATGGACTAACAGTTCATAAGTGTGATGGCCCGGGGGAAGAAACTGTCTCTTTGTCTAGATGTCTTGGAGTACAGTGGCCTGTAGTGCTGTCCAGATGGGAGGAGCTCAAATTGACAATGCCCAGGATGTGACAGGTCTGCAGAAATCTTTGCCCTCCTTTTGACCCAAGAAGTATACAGGTCCTCCATGGAGGGCAGGCTGGCACCGAATGATTAGACTCTGCTGGAGTCAGTTCTTGTCCTGTTTGGTTGCTGAACCAAACCAGACAGTGATGGAAGAGCAGAGAACAGACTTGATGATTCCTCAGTGGAACTGTATGAGCAGCTCTGTGGCAGCTTAATCCTCCTGAGCTGAAGGATATCTTCTGCTGTGTCTTTTTGATGATAGAACTGATGTTGGACAACCACTTCGGGTCCTGGGAGATTGTGGAGCCCAGGAACTTGTAGGACTCCACTACTGATAGGGTGCTACTGAATATAATGAGTGGGGTGAATATAGGGTGGGGGAGCTTCTCCTAAAATTCACTATCATTTATTCTGTTTTGAACATATTCAGTTCCAGGTTGTTGTGACCACACCACAGGGCCAGCTGTGCAACCTCCCATCTATAGGCTGACTTGCCGCAGTCTCGGATGAAACTGATGACCGTTGTGTCATCTGCAGACTTCAGGATTTTTTACAGAGGGGTCTCCTGAGGTGCAGTCATTGGTATAGAAGGAGAACAACAGCGGGGAAAGCACACATCCCTGGGGGGCACCTGTGCTGATAGACTGAGTGCTGGATGTGGTTTTCCTCAGACTCACCTGCTGCTTCCTGTCTGTCAGAAAGCTGGTGATATTCTGACAGGTGGGGACAGGCACAGTGAGCAGGGTCAGTTTAGAGTGGAGGATGTCTGGGGTGATGGTGCTGAATGCTGAGCTGAAGTCCACAAAGAGGGCCCATGCATAGGTCCCTGGTGAGACAGGATGTAACAGGATGTAATGCAGTGCCATGTTGACTGCATCATCCACTGACCTATTTGCTCAGTAGGCAAACTGCAGGGAATCCAGCCCGGGGTCTGTGATGTCCTTCAGGTGGGCCAGTACCAGTCTCGCAAAACACTTCATGACTACAGATGTCAGAGCGACAGGCCTGTAGTCATTCAGTTCCCTGATGGAGGGTTTCTTGGGAACTGGGATGATGGTGAAGCATTTAAAGCAAGAGGGGACTTCACACAGCTCCAGTGATCTATTGATGATCTGTGTAAAAATGAAAGCCAACTGGTCAGCACAGACTTTCAGGCAGGAGGGGGTCACGCTGTCTAGGCCTGGCGCCTTTCTGATAATTTGTTTGTTTTAAAAAGGCTACACACATCTTTTTCACAGATCCTCAGAGGTGGGGGGTTGAGTCGCTTCTCTTTGCTACTCAGTTCTCCTTTGTCAGTGTGTTTCTACCCTGGTTATACAGGGTCCTGTCCACTCTCCTGTAGACACCTTCTTTGGCTTGATGGAGCTGTTTGAGCTTCACTGTGAACCAAGGTTTATTGTTATTGAATGTGCAGAGAGTCTTAATGGGCACAGACATCTCATCACAGAAGCTGATATATGATGTTAGTGTCAGTATACTCATCTAGGTCTGTAGCTGCAGCCTGATAAACACCCCAGTCTCTACAGTCAAAGCAGGCCTGTAGCATTGCCTTTGCCTCTTCAGCCCATATTCTCACCATTTTGACCACGGGCTTTGCAGCTTTGTCCTTAATGCTGTAAAGCAATGGTCTAGTGTGCTTGTGTCCCTGGTGGAACAACTGACATGTTGTGTGTATTTGGGCAGTTCATGGGTGAGATTTGCTCTATTAATATCCCCCCAAGGTAATGAACAGGGAATATAGGTGTTTCTGTTCTATAGTCCGGTTGGCTAGGAGCTGAATCAGAATCAGAATCATAATCTGCTTTATTGTCCAGGTGTGTCGGACACACAAGGAATTTGACTCTGGTACATCGGCTCTCAATGTGTATGTACATATCCCCATGCAAGGGGCAAGTAAACAGTAAACCAGCATAAGGCGGTGTAATGTAACAAAATAAGCAGTATTTACAGACAGTAAACAATGCAGGCAGACAGAGGAATGCTCATTGAAATTAGATAAATGGGAATAAAAACAGAGTACTTAAAACTAGAGACCTGTACGGATCTGTATAATCTGTATGAGGTATATTTACAGGTATTGCACTGAGGATTATTGTCTAGTCATACTGTTGTTGGTTAATTGTTCATCAGAGTGATGGCCTGGGGGAAGAAACTGTCCCTCTGCCTGGTTGTCTTGGTGCACAGTGACCTGTAACGCCATCCAGAGGGGAGGAGTTCAAAGAGATTGTGTCCAGGGTGTGAGGGGTCTGCAGTGATCCTCTCCACCCTCCTTTTGACCCGTGCGGTGTACAGGTCCTCTATGGAGGGCAGGCTCACACCAATGACCTTTTCTGCAGTCCTGACTGTCCACTGAAGTCTGTACTTGTCCTGTTTTGTTGCTGAGCCAAACCAGACAGTGATGGAGGTGCAGAGAACAGACTTGATGATTCCTCTGTAGAACCCCAGCAGCTCCTGGGGCAGTTTGAACTTCCTGAGCCGGTGCAGGAAGTACATCCTCTGCTCTGCCTTCTTGATGATGGTCCTGATGTTGGACGTTCACTTCAGGTTCTGGGAGATGGTGGAGCCCAGGAACTTGTAGGACTTTACTGCTGATACAGTGCTGCCAAGTATGGTGAGTGCACCTCTTTTTTAATGCAGGCCTATGGCGAAATATAAATACCAACCAGGATAAACAAGGAAAATTCTCTAGGAGAATAAAGTGATTTATAGTTAATGAATAATGCCTCTAAGTCCATATTACAAGATCTCTCCAGCACTGTGACATCCCTACACCAACCTCCATTAATGAAGAAATAGATTCCTCCTGCTCTCTTTTTTCCAGCTAATTCCTTCACATGCTATGCTCTGTAGATCTGAAATCCTGGCAGCTGAAGAGCCTCATCAGAGATCGAGTCATTAAGCCATGTCTCCACAAATGTTTACTTTTAATAGACTTTGATTGCATTGAATAAATTCTGATGACAAATCTACAGTATGAACAACTTATTATATAATAATAAAGGCTTTTAAGACCAACCTCACAAGAAAAATTCTCAGTAATGACTTCTTTATGTTCAAGTCTCTTGACTCTTGCTAATTAGGAGCACAGGAAATACTGACTCTACAGTCCACTGAAGGAAGCTGTTGTGGTGAGTGGATGTGTCCAAAAAATGTCAGACTCTGACATGGAAGATCACTGCATCTCATTTCCTACCAGCAGTCAATGTTGTTTTTGTTATTTTTACCAATGACTGTGATAATTCCCCAAAATCTCAGAAACATCTTTAAGGAATTACTTAAAATTTGGCCCAAAGGTCCGTATGGATTCAAGGATGAACTGTTTAGATTTTGGTGGTAAAATGTCAGGGTCACAGTGGCCTCACGTTTGCCCCATTCCAATGAATCTGCCTGGCTGGCAAAGGCATGTTAACTATCCACTGGCCATGTTGTCTGACCTCCTGTTGGCTCCCTGCACACATCAGCAGGATAAACTAATATCATCATTCTGTTCTTCTACACAGCCGAGACCCCCCCATCCCAATGTGGGTGTGATTACTTTCAAACATAGTTTCCCCCAGCCTTTATGCTAAGCTAACTAGCTGCTCATTATACCTATAGATTATAAATAGATATGAGACCCGTACCAATCTGATCATATTAACTCTTGGTAAATGTAATCTATATCCTAAAATGTCAAACAGCACAATGTTTCCCTCACATTGACCAACCTGCTTGTGTGCCTAAACCTAACCAATGCATTGATTTTTATAATAGTGACATAATGATAGTGGCGTCAGATCAGAAGCTCATTCTGGAAGGCAGTTACAAACAATGTATTTTGTGATCTTTACTTTGAGACAAATATCAAATATTGGTTTGGAGCTGTGCCATTTATCTAAAGAAAGACATAGACAAAGAAAAAATAAAATGACTATCTGACAAATACCATATTATCATCTCAGCAAAATATAAAAATGGATGCACATTATGCACCATCAGATATTATTCTCCTATCATTTGTACCCACACTAAACAAAATTACATCCACTGGGTATAAAAGTTTAAACTGCTTTGTAAGACTGATGAGTTGGCAGGATGTACTGGTCTCCAGCAGAACCCATCAGGGTAATCGTGCCATTTAACACCATCTTTAAAAGCAACCCAAACAACCCCATGATGATCACACTGCAGCGGGCTAAAGATGATACATTTTCTAATACAAGGCAGACAGATGAGATGCTAAATGGTTGGGAACTGTTGTAGAACTACAAAGCTTAATTTACATGTGTATTAGACAAGCTGGAGGCAATTAACATGTGTGTCATTCACTTAAATGAGTGTCATTCAGACCATATCATTTTAGACAAGAAGACAATTTCATAACTTAATTTCTAATCACTAGGGATTTGTTTGCTGTGGAAAGTAAGCACACTTCAAACACACAGCACATCTTCTCCCACCTGAGGCATAAAACCACAATTATTATCAGGCACTGCTCTATGACAGGGACACTGTTTGAGTTCAGCTCTGTCATGGACAACATGGAGCCTGTCTGATTATGATTAGGAAAGTAATCAGACATAATTGCAGTTCTGTCAAACTGTTCATGCTGCACATCCCTCTCATGTATTGAGGTAGAAAATTAATCTGGAAACCTAAACTATTTATCTTCATGAACATGTCAAGACATGATTCTTTGTAAGTTAACCCCAAAATCAGGCAATAATGAGAAAATCATGATGGGAATTCACATTTTATTTCATTTATGTATGATCAGCATCAATAATACTGTTTCTTATAAATAAAGCTATTGATGTTATTAGTTTTGAAATGAAAATTGCTGAAACTACTGTGTTCTGACATCCATCAGTAATAGTACCTTTTTAAAAGCACTTTTTTTGTATTGCATACAAGTACTCTTATATTGCTTGATGATGAGATATCGTTATGTATCCATGTGAACTGGAATGTTTGCCAGGTGAAATGTTTTACCCCAATAAGGAGCGATGCCTGGGATACGTGCATGCGTGTGGTCAATTTTTCATCTATGTTCTCAGTAATGTTAGTATGTGTTGGCATTTTGGGAGGAGGTGCTGTATTTACATACATACATTCTAGTTTTTTTGGCTAAAAAGTTTCTTAAATTGTTTAGATCTCACTTTACTTACTGTGATAATTCAGAATGGAACCATAGCTGATTGGAGCTAACTCTTAGTGGACCTACAGATCCTGTTGATGAGACTGAAAACTGTCTCTGCACCCTGATCTCAACTCTGCTCAGCTCTCGGTTCAGGAGCGAACGCTAGCTTAGCAGCTCTCGCCAGATAACACAAACATTTCAGATGAATCAGTTTCTGCTATGTTTGTGCTCAAACTGAACACTATAGTGGATGTTTGGACATAGCTGAAGCATTGCAGAGCTGCAAGAAAGTTGCACTACAGAGCATTTTATCATCTTTTCAATCACAATTTGGCTTTAGAGTAAATATTGGACTGCATCTATAAGGTCCAAGTTAGTCTGTATTTTTCATTATAGATGGGAAGATTGAACTACAGCAGTACACCTTGTTGCTGTCATGTGAACATCTTTTATCTCCATTTTTGTCAGGTTTGCTCGGCCGCTCTGGCCTCCCTCACCTTTCCTACTCTCTCTTGCCCTATTACTCTTATCACGTTCACCTGTTCCTCACTCCCTTATCACCAGCTGCATTTCATTAGGTTACTCACTATATTACCCGGTTTAACTCCTCAGTCACTTGCCAGTTCGTTCTCGTCTCTAGGCCAACTTTACTCCGTGCGTTTTCATTGTTTTGTATGTATTTATCCCCTAGCCAGCAACTGTTTTGTGTTTCTCTGAAGGACTGTTCCTCCAGACCGTGGCTCCACTCTCCCCTCCCAGGCAGGTCAATGCTCAGTCGCCTATCTGTTCCACTATTGCCTTCAGCTCTCTGTCTCTACCTTCAGTAACCACCATCACCACCGACCAGCCCAGGAGTGACTCAGCCTACGCAGCTCGGCCCAGCTCTCCATCTCCTCGCCTCCTGCTGTTGGTCAAACACCCGGCTACTACTCATCGACAGGACTACGCACTGTTCCCCTCTGTGTATTTTTACTCTCATTATCACTGTATATAATAAATCACTGCTTGCACCGAAGTCGGCTACCTGGGTCCGCCTCTTTCTCGTTCGCTCACTGACAGGTGCTAACGGCTCCTAACAATTTTAATTGTTTTGAAAGATTTTCACATGTAGCTGAAGGATTACATGCTGCTCTGCAGGCAGAGGACTTTTTTTTAAAATTATTTCTATTTAAAAATGATTTTAAATAGAAACAATTGTATTTATTCTATAATTTTATTTATTATGTTTAAAATTTTCTGATGCCGTAACGTCAGTATGCATTTTTCTCAAGTTGAAAAAAAGTGTTTAAAATAGTAAGATACTTTTACATCATAGAGTTTGCACAACAGTGGCATTTGTTTGTTGGTTGGTTTGGTCACCGCATAACTCAAACAGTTATGGACCAATTTGGATGAAATTTTTTTGAAGAGGTAAACAGTCCATTCGCTTTCGGTGCTGATGATCATGTATAGTATTCTTCACCATTATGAGATATGGCTGATTTCCACATTTTTTCATGTAACTCTATACATAATATCTTTAGTGCTTGGACAAAGATTGCACACCAACATCAACATAAGATCTGCTACACACTAAATTATAATCTGGATGCAAATAATTTCCTGGATGTGGTGATCCTAAATGTTCACATTTATAGGGCTCAGGGAAAAATCACTACTGTGAGACCACAAATACCTGTAATGCTACAGTCCTGCAACTAAGATCAGTGACGTGCGGTGAGGTTGACAGCTGGTGAGGCACTGACACTTTTACAGTCAGATTTACAAATACAAATGAACTGTTAACAAATTGTCTCTTAACAGACAATGCGTTATGTTTTATATCTCATATCCGCATTCTTCACACAAACGTGACCCATATTTAATTTGTGGTTAAAATTTATTCCAGTTGAGCTTATTTCTAACTAGAAATAATAAAAGTTTATGGTCTTACCTTTACTTGTACACGAAATCCATTTGTGTATTACAAACCCTTTTACAGTTCGAATCCAATATTAAAACAAATGTTTTCAATAAAGAAGATCCTTCTGGACAAAAATGTCCAGACTGTCAAACATGTTTTGATTGAAAGTCCAGATTTGCGAATTTTCTCACCTTGGAAATGTAATCTTCCATTTTGATAAGGCGGATTGTAAAGGAAATATAAACAAGCACGAAGAAGATTGTAGGTAGCGCAAGAATCTGTGGGCTCACTAGCGCCCTCTGCCTTGAGGCAGGCGTACTGTTTGCCTCACCGAGTAACTTTTTTACTGGGTTTTATGGTTAATCTGCGATCCTAAACACGTTACAGAACTACATTTTATACATTGAACGGGACATACAGAAATTCTGCTATTCTTTATTGAAAAAAAATTCCTTCAACATCGGATTCGAACGGCAAAAGGGCCTACAACACACACCAGCCGACAAATATTAACATTTATTATATTTTATGGTTAACTTTTTTTTCTTTTCAAGATTGACAGGGGAGGCTCTGCCTCACCTGCCTCCCCTGACCGCACGTCACTGACTAAGATCAAATTCTAGCTGAAACTCAGTAGAGTGTCAACAGATTGAACATATCTTCCTAAGTTACCTGAAAAAAATCACCATTACTTAAATATTGTTTTTTCATGAATAACTTCCAAACTAATAATCATATCAATGTGAATCCAAATGCCAGGGGCGGGTTTTCATGGTCAAGGAGCCATATTATAATGGGTCAAATGGGAATATTGCTTTTAGGTATAATGGCATTATGGGGACAGTGAGCTGCCTTTGTGGAGGTTTGCACTATGCACTAAAACTGAATATAAAAATTAAAGACGTCAGGGTAATAAAAATTCAATATGTTCTTGTGAAATGTAGTGGAGTGTTAGTATAAATCTTATCAGTTCAAAATACTCATGAACCATAGGGAATAGTAAACAGCCATAGTAATGAATTCAATTTGAAAAAATAAATCAATTTCAAGTGAATTCTGACATTCTGAAAGTTTATCTCTCCAATCCAAAATGTATCTGTCTATTATAGCCTTCCAAAAATGTCTTAGTTATTTTGGAGGTCATTCTGTGCCTTTAATACACAGCTGACAGCAGACTGGAGAAGAGGAGGGGTGAAAGGGACACCACCAGGGTGTCCCCTCAAATGTCTTATTGATTTAGTCATGAGGTACACATGTGGGAGAGTTTGCCTGATGAATGTGTGGCCTCCCGATAGTACATTAGAATACTGTCATGTGTTTGCATGTGCCTCTTGTTCGTCACACAGCGTGAAACAGTATCAAGTGTTTCCAAAACCAAAGATGAGCTTGTCCAGTATTAATTCTTGAAAGTTTTTATTTTTAGTTGCTTCAGTCTAAGTGCTAAAAGTGATTTCCAACATTTGAAAAGTTCACTGAGTTGGAAAGAAACACAACAAACACAACAGATGCGAAGGCCCAACAGAGCATCAATTGGCTCAACAAATCAACAACTTCCTCCTCAGCAGATTCATTTTGTTACATCCATTTTGTGAAATGTTGTCTCTTCTCACAAAATTACTCTCCACTGACTATTCTGTCTAGCAGATGTAAGATTTTTTATGAGCACACTAAAGCAGCAGGGCTTTTGATTAAACATTGTAACACAGCAGACAAAATAAAATGTCTCGTGGAGAACAATGGAACGAGAAACAAAAAGAGTTTGAAAAGCAAATTTGCCTACAATTACTTTTGAAGTGTAAAATATCTGACAACTGTAGCAGTGCATAATCAGTCAAGTAGGCCTACATGCTACAGAAAGATATGAAGCTGAAACGAGATGGAGGATGTGTGTTTGTTTGTGTGTGCGGGGGTGCACTTGTTTAAAGGCTCCCGGTCGAGCAGTGACGTACCAGCTGTGTAGAGTAGCCGGCACGTCTCAGTGGTGTAAAACAGCTGTAATGGAAACAAAAAGCCCCACGGTGGCTAGTAAGCACAGGTCTGAGGAACAATCAAAGTTAGCATATGTTACTGCATTAGAGTTGTCAAGACACTTTGTGGTTTTCACAGGAGTTTACCTGGTTTGCCCCCAAAAAGACAACACCCCTGAACGATGATACTACCCTTCCAGGGTCTCTAAGGGTTTTCTGTGTGATTGGTGCAGGTCAAGATGAATGAATTCACTGTGGATTAGAAATAAATCCACAATGAATAAATAGACTATCTTGATATCATTTTGTTGTAGGTGTTGTTACAGTTTCTGTCACCTGTAAAAACTGCAATTCCAGGTAGAGAATCAATGTTTCACTGCTCTTTCTGGTTAAACAATTTGAACCCGTTTGAAGCCAGAAATGAGTTGAATGTAGTCAGAAGTGTGTGTTACACCTGTAGCCACACCCAGTAGGTCCTGGAGTACGCCTGTACATCACTGCAGTGCTCACTCTATAGAGATGTGTATTCAAATAAACATTAATAGTATAAAAGCTGTTATACTCTTAATTGCAGAGGCTTGATACAGTTTCTTGGTTATGTTGCATAAGAAAGTCACCAACAGTAACAATACTTTTTTCTTTTTCTATATTCTGCTCCTCTAATCCAAGGTATGATGACAAGCTTGACTTTAGTTTAAGGCTTACTCTGTCTACATCATGTGTCATTTTATTAGTGTAAAGTGTCAGTCAGGGACAGCATAGCAGGGTCCTGCCATTGGCGGTAGACAGAGAAGAAATTGTCAGATGTGTTTCTGTTAACTTTACTTATTGTGATCTCCTATGACAGATTGGCAGTGGATACTTACTGTACATTAACTACATCTGTAAAACTAAAAGCATCACCAGTTATTACTCTTTGTACTCTGAGTGTAGAATCTAAGGATCTATGTGTAAACCCATTTTCTAATTATAGGTCTTGTTCAAAACATACTGCTGTATAACTTTTCATTGATACAGAGACTATATACTGATACCGTACACAGGACCTTTTAGGCTGTAAATTGAAGAACAAACAAATAGAACCCTCTGTAGATTTAATTTATGTTGCAAATAACTTAGTATGAATGAGTTAAAGTTTTTATGATGAAGGAATTGTAAAATTATGCTACATAAAATTATTTGAATGCATGACATTAGTTACATTGAGTTTTCATAGTGTTGGGTAAAATTATTAACAAAGTCATACTTTAAGGTTGATTCTAACATTTGATTGAATTAAGAACTTAATTAGTAGAAGATTGACATTATGTTTGTTGATTAGTCAACATGTGTGTTTACTTTGTTTGCGTATGATTATTCTATCATAGTTAAGATTTAGTTTATAGCACACATATCATTAGGTTTACAGCTTTGACAAGGAGGGTCCACCGATACTTTATTTTCACCACCTGGCTGAAGAGGCCAGGGAATTTGGGGTCACTAGGACACCACGGGTAATAAACAGAGATTAGACCTAAAAGCCAGGAAGAGGAGACAACTTCAAGGCAGGACCATATACATACACACACAGGCAAGACACTTTAATTAGCCAAACGGAAAGCCATGTCTCATATAGTGTAGTTAGTTAGTAACAAAGAAAGAAGTGAGTGTAGGAATTTAGACAGAGTAGGATTTCCTCCATCTTTAGGAAGCTGCCTTTCCCATTGGAGCAGAAAGGACACAGGTGGAGGACGGACGGATAGATGGACCAATGGAACAGCACAAGAGGACCAGACCAGCCTACAATGGCACATTTGAAATTGTATAAAATCAACTGAATGGAGGAGGACAGTGTTCCACTGCTCTGAAGGCAGATTGAACAGTTTTGTTTGGTAGGGCTTCAGATAGATGGAACCCAGAGCTCTGTAAATTGCTTTATTCGAAGGCCCATTCAGTTATGATAAATGTTTGAAAGGAGATATTTGACTCCAATTATTCTTCATAAAAGAACACGCTGCAATAGGCACAGAACTATATTCTTTTATGGGGCCCAAAATCTTTAGCGGCACCCCTGCATATGGCTCTCCAGGCTGAGAATAGGTCTGTTCTTTGTCACTTGATTTGGACAAAAGAAATTTACTCATATTTTTCAGCTTCATTATATACTGTACATTTATATATACAGTATATATTACAGACCTCATGCGCAAGAGCTGAAGCTTCCTAGTGGCAATGTACATGTGTCTGTGGGATGATGATTGATGATTAGCATGATGATAAAAGTTATAATCACCCTGCCAGGAAACTGAACAAACAGTGGTTTCTGTTTTTAAAAAGTGGTATGTTCTTGTGTGTGTGGGTTTGCAAACAGATGACATTTGTGTGTATGTCTCATCAACACCCCCTCACCAAACTGTCTATCCATCAAGATGTTCTATGGCACAAGTGTGTGTATGTGTGTGATGTGGCCTTTGGACTACAATGTGTCTCCTGCTACTACAGCAGAGTGAGTGTGTGAAAGGATTGTGTACATGAGCTACCAAGCATTTGTGACATCTTAAATTAGACAACGCTCCTGGCCCCAAAACTGCTCAAGCCTGCCAAACACAACAGAGACAGCACCATTCATGTGTGGCAGACTATGATGACGAGATGCACACAACCACACACACACACAGGCATGGTGACTCATACATCTTAATTAGAAGGTAAGCTCTGCAGCGTGCTAGCATTCATGAGGCGAGGTGAACCATCACGGCAGACATTCATGAAGGAGCATTGATGCACACATGGGCACACACATTTATGCATGTGAAATAAATGCATGGCCTAAAGTCAGATTAGCTCCCTACCTGAGGAATGCTCAGACGTGGGTGTGTGTGCGCGTGGGTGTGCACGCATGTGTAAATGCTGTACAAAACTAAGTTAAACACACAAGAAGAAACTTCTGGAGAAACCTGAGGAATAGAAGTGTTGTGTGTGTGTGTGTGTGTGTGTGTGTGTGTGTATACATTGTGAGGACTAGTTTGTTTTATACCACTGGAGTGAGGACATTTTGGCCAGTCCTCAATTTCTGACACAAGCTCCAGCTGTTTGAGGATTAAAATTTGGTTTTGGGGTTGAGGTTAGAATTATGTGTGGGTTAGGTGAGGCTTAGTGCACAGGTTATGGTTAGGCATTAGGCTAGGGAATGCATTAAGTCAATAAGTGTCCTCACACAGATAGCTGTCCAAACAGGTGTGCGTGTGGCCTGTAGAAGGTGCTGTACAGCTGCGCTGTTGACACATTCTGAAAAGTCTCCCAAGATCTGGTTGTTTGGTTTGATGGTGTCACTGGTCAGTGGCATTTGTCGAAGTTCAGGATACGCGTGCACACAGACACACAGATGGTGGCATTTGGTCAGAGTGGTGTGGAGGGTTTTGGAGAGGGGTGGGGGGCGGTGTTCGGTGACGTCCTTGTTGCTACGGGGACAAAGTGACCTTAAACAGCCTGTAGTGAGGGAGGAACGGGGGAGTTTCCGGTGACTGATCAGCTTACCTTAACGTCAGACCTTCCACAATGGTGGAGTATTCTATCCATGAGATACTTCACTCTGTTATCTGTTAGGTCGTTCTCCAGTTATTGACCATCCATCCCTCTGGGCCTTTTCCTTCTCCAGGTCCCCTTCTATGGTTCACTTGCCATCTTTATCTTTGTTCCTCCTTTAGTACTCAATTTCTCTTTTCATCTTGCCTCCATTTTCCTGTTCCACCTTCTTCCATCTTTTCATCTTTTTCTTCATCCTACATCCTTCAGCTGTCATTCACCCCTGCCTCAGTCCCTCCTGTCCACTGCCTCAGTTTAAGCTTTCCTGTTTTTCCTGCTTCTTTCTTCCTTCCATGTTTGGTTCATCCAAAAAAAAAAAACCATCCCTTCCTACTGTGTCATTGCATAATCTCTCACTCCACCCAATATGTCTTTTTGTCCTTTCTAGACACTCTATGCCATCCCGGGTCCACTCTGCTACTGTCTAGACACTCCATGCCATCCCGGGTCCACTCTGCTACTGAGCATAATCATACTCATACAGCAATTATTTGTATACTTCTGCAGACAATACACAGCTGTATACAATAAGACTGATGATACTGCACATGCGGTCCAGTTTCTTTACCATCTCACTGATCGTAAGAACAAATAAGCAATTTTCATCAGCTGAACCAATCTAAAGTTCTTGCTCAACAGCAAGATAAAGGAGTTTTCTCACATTTTGGTGGGGTTATAGATTTGACTCCAAAGTATTTGTCAAAATAAGACAATCATGATTCCTTCAGCTGGGCACAGTGGTTAAATGAAATCATTTTTAAACAGTTTTAGATGTTGAGAAAGTTGTCCATGACTTTATTGCCTCTTGTCTAGACTACTGTAACTCTATCCCTGCCTAGGCCATTAGTTTTATAAATGACTTTACAAAGTTTCACTTTGCAAACAATACTATTTGGATATTAACTAAGATGCATGCTCTAAAGAGATACAAAAAGCATCTGATACAAAAAGCATCTGATTTTTTTAAGCATTTTTTTTCCTCATGTCACTGGATTTACACAGTACTTGTCAGTCTCACGGTAACTTAGTGAAATCCAAACACACAGCTAACATACTCCACAGAATGATTTAGAGCAAGGGGTCTCAAACTTAGTATTCAAAGGTCCAAATCTGATTTCCATTCAAGGTCAAAGGTCTGGAACGACTGCCAATAAGAAAATAAATTTTATTTAACTTATCTATAACAAGAAACATACGCACACCGTCCATTTTATTAGGTACACCTGTACAACTGTAAGCAAGTAATGCAACACTTCCACCTTAACGTCTGTGTTTATGAAGCTCAAAATGTTTCAGTTTTTGATGAGATTTTTGTAAATGTATAAATTCAATTATATATTTATTATTGAGGTCATAATTAAAGGAGGTGTTGTACTGGATGACATTATATTCAGAGGTGTTCCTACTATTCTGACCCTCTCATGTATGTAGCTGGGGAGGACACCACTGAATATAATGTAGTACTTAATGGTTGTTGATTTATAATGTCATTTTATGGATTGAGGGATGTAACTAGATTAATCCCTGAATTAAACTCTGCTACTTTGTTTGGTGTTGTAGTCTTTTGTTGTATAAAAGTGACCAAATAAGTTCTATCTCTCTATCATACACACAGACCTACAATTTGTCATTACAGAATCTCTAACATACAGTAAATATGAAATCATTTAAAAAGATGGCCCTTAAATATCAGATCTTGTCTCATCCAAGTCATTTTTCTTTAATAATCAAGTTGAATGGGGGTACCCCGAAAGCAGAATTGTTACAGCAGCACACCATGTACATGTGCACAATGTTCAAGTCTGGCTGCTTATATTTGTTGCACCACCCTTTACCAAATTCAGATATTCAGTGAGGTTCATCCTCAGTAACTTTGTGATTGCAGGGTAAAGCTTGATAGATGGGATTATTATGATCTGATATTGTACTCCTGCATCTTCTGTACCACACCATGGCCCAGTGACATCTTCTCACTTGAATTCTCTTATATTCTTCAACCCTGTGGTCTGGTTCTTTTCTTCACTCCTACCCAGACAATTAACAGTGACAGTTTATTTAAAGTAATTTTAAACTTTTTTTTTACACTGATTAATTTAGGTCCACGGTTAAAATATTATGTCTGCTATTTTTATGCCCTCCCACTGGTGCTGTGGCCAGAGGCATTATGTTTTCAGGTTGTCCGTCTACCCATGAACGCAATATCTTAAGAACGCCTTGAGGGAATTTCTTCAAATTTGGCACAAACGTCCACTCAGTTTCAAGGACGACAGACAAAGCTCTCAGTAGTGAAGACAGCATGTTTCTCACTAGAAATTATTCTCTAGAATCATACATGTCTATGTAGTGATAACTTTCATTTTGCAAAAAATACACTTAGTCTTCACTACATACAATATATTATATGGTTCTGGACAGACATGCTGCAGTTTGATTGGTGGGCAGAGGTACACAACTGCAAGTTTTAACCGGTTTTTACTTTTCTGTGTTCTTTATACATGCATCCATCTCCTTAACTCTCTGTCTCACACATTCCCCCATCATTCCACCATCCCTCCTCCATCTTTGCCCCTCTGCTCTCTTCATTCTTCTCTGTTATTTCTTCATCTGGGATTGATTTCTCTTTCCATTTCTCTCCATTCACTTATTCATTAAGTTCTATCACCCCTGCATTAGTGTGTCCTTTGCTCCCTCTTCTGTCCTTCATCCACCCCTTCCATCCTTTCCTTAGCCATCTTATGTCTGGCTTCTTTTTCTCCCCCCTTCCCCTGGTTTCATTTTGTTCTATACATCGGATATTCTCTCAGGTTACTTCTCTATCCCCTTTCCCCTCCTCCATTCCTTCTCGATTTCTCCATCCACCCATTTCTCCACTGATGAACTGAGATGCAGCTCCACTCACCAGATTCTCTCTCCTTTCTGCTTTCTTTAACACTTGTAGAAATGACCTGACACATCCAATCCCAGGTTATTACACAGATGTGCCAACTCGCTCGCTCTTTTACACACACACACACACACTCACATTTAGACCATAAGCACATTCCCAGTGGATGCCACACACACCCCATTACAGGAGCCCAAATAAAAATGAATTATACATTCTGTCCTGCCACTTGTAACAAGTATATGATGCATCCCCTGTTTCCACACAATTGGGTACAGAGAAATACATAGAAAATGGGAAAAATGGATGCACACAGAGACACACACTCTCATGTACACGTGCAAACATACACAAAAAATGGTGAAAAATAATGGCATGCATACCTTATTGACATGATTCTCAAATAAGCGCAAGCTTGTCATTCAAAGATATGCGGCATCATTTTGGGCTGATGAAACCCTTCACAAACAAATATTTGATGATGATGTTAACGCTTTGATTTCTCTCAAATTCAATACAAACACACCCACATAAACATACTTTATGCATACCCACACAAGGCCATCAGTTTTCAGTGCTCATGTTTACCGCAGTTGAATGATGTGCCACCCACAACCCACCTCTCCTCCTCCTCCTCCTCTTTTTTCTGAGTCTGTACCAAGGTCGTTGGCCTCCTTCCTGACTTTAACATTCCCCTTGTATCCCCCATAATCCTCACTGTTGAAGCCTGAGGTACAAATACTTTCTATTCTACCCGCACCAAGGGGTCTGCTAATACCCAGCAGAGCATGTGTTTGTGTATACATGTGCATGAGTAATGTGTGCTTATATACACCTCTGCGTGTGTGTGTGTGCGCACCGTTTGTGCAGGGCTTTGTGTTTAACACCCATCAGTGCTTAGTATTCTCTCCGCCATGCGTCCTTGCAGTCCTGCGTTTATTCTTTCACTCTCAGTTCTCCTCTTTCAGATAAGAATACCAGCAGTTGATGAAGAGAGGAGAGAAAGAGGGTTAGACAAAAAGGCGGGAAACAGAAGGTGACGGGGGAGTGAACAACAAAATGCTAGTGGATAGAGTTTATACAGCATGACTGATGTAACCTTGGCACTATATTGTGCATTCTTTAATAGACAATTAGCAGGTGCAGCTGTTGGAGTCATGTTGCCCATTGGGCATCACAGTAAAGGCTCAGTTAATCCTACATCTCTTGCATACTGTACATGTAACATACAGGGATGTAAGGGAGGATAACCCCACCTTTGCTCAGTTTATCTGCCTGATACCACAGAACCCAGTTTAACATTGATCACAGTAAACAGATAGAAGTCATGGGATACAGTACAGCCCAAAGTTCCATCACAGGCTTGTGCTTCTAGGCTACAGTATGCTTAGTAATCACTGGTGATTAGCATTATCCCAGTAGTGAGAAAATGGGAACCTGTAGCAGCATGAACAGCAGTTTACTCTAAACAAAATCTAATTTGGTGTGTTCTCAGGCTGCTGCAGAAATGTGTCCCCACCAGATGGTGAGGCTTCAAACTCAGACATGCCTTACAACGTCCTCAAAGCAAAAAGTACAGATAAGAGTTTTTCTTAAACTAGTTGAAGTAAATCAAAACTATGTAGCCTCTAATCCTTCAGTTTTAGTTGAAAGTGGAAAGGTTGGCAGGGAAAATGGCTGGGACATTTTTTTAAAATCCAATTAACTAACCATAAATAGACAGCAAAATCTACTGAAACAATGATAATCTGATCATGCTGATGTAAATAATAGGCTGCTGAGCTGTTAACCTTATGTGCAGTGCTGAGCATAAGAACTAATGACACAACTACTTCACCCTACTGAACAGAAGAAGAATCAGCAGCGAATGACTTGGCCATACGAGGGGTGATGCATTCAGGCATAGGTGCTCATATGTCAAGTGTGTTCAAGCAGTGATATGACCACTTAGCTTAACAAGCCAGCAAAGTGTTTTGAGATTTCTGCATCTGCTCACTGATTTGCCAGTAGAAAGTTTTTAATGTGAAACTACAACAGTGGGCAATGTTGGATTTGCATCAGCAGTTAACTTTCTGTATCCCAGCGTTGATATAGCTGCAAGCGATGAGTAAACAGTGAGGACTCTTATATGACAATACAAAAATGAACACTGGCATGAAACTAAGCTCCAGACCACAAAGACTCAGGTAGAACTGGCTCCCTGCAGCTCTGCCTCACCACACCTGCCTTCACTTCCTTGATTAGCCACTCCTATAGCATCGATGCTCTCTGTTTGCCTTGGTGGTCTAGTCTTCTGTGTTTCTAGTGTTTTGTGTTTTCTTTGCTTTTGAACTTTGTTTCTCCCTGGGACAGTTTTTTTCCCTCACCTCTTGGATTTGTTGCTTTGTTTAAACTGTTAGTTTGCATCTACCAGCTTGGACACTCACTCCACCATTCCCGCTGCTCAGTTTTGTCTCCTTAAATGAAAAGTAGGCCTCGTCTTTCTCCTGCATAAATAATAAACTGCTTAAGCGTAACCTGCCAACAGGCGCTTTGGTCCTTCTCTTATGGTTTTGTTTTTTGAAAAACACACTCTTACAGTTGGTCAGTGAGATCAGAATCAGTGAATAAAAAGGACTTTGACAGTGTAGGAAAGTGACAGAAGAGATCCCAGGCAATCAACCCCAAACGTCCAAGCAAAATGTGACAAATAAATTGCCCTTGAAATGTTTATTAAAGCCTCAATATGAAGTTCAAAGCCAAATGAGGAATTGAGCCTTGACTTAACACTTTGAAAATTTATGTGTAAACTCACCAAATTTTGCTACCTACAGTACATCAGCTAAGTGGACATGATGTTCTTGCAGTCAAAGTGATTTCTGGCCTTAAAGATTTTTATGTGGATAAAAATATGAGGAACCCATTTACACAGGAATACCCCATAACTTGAAAATAATTTAAAATAATTATTGTTTGGTAATTACTTTGTAGTAGGTATGAAATAATGCTAATGTCAACTGTCAGCTGCAACTGCAATGTTGGAAAAAAATTGCAATGGGTGGTTAAAGTGTAAACTTTAAAGAAACAGAAAATACAGATACTAGCTAGACTCTCCTATTTCTTTGATCTGGACAAACTTTTCTATGCATGACTATTTGTTTCACATTTTTATATTTTGTATCTTCCTATATTTGGTAGCCTTCATAGGCTATGTGCAGCCAGTGTTTGGGAATCCATATCCATGTTAAAAATAACACGTGAAAGCATCTCATGGGCCAAAATAAATTCCAAACACCATGTAGACTTCTCCATTAATCTTGATGCGCAGCAGGTAAAGTCGATTTGACCTCACTGTGGCTGATGTCACTGCTAAGTTACAGTTTCTTCAAACAAACAAGTTTCACATAGACATACCTTCACTACTGTGGGGACATACGTTGTGTCTGTTTTTGTATCTAATAGCTGTTTGATCAGCTTTGAAAGCAGCTGTAGGTGGAGATCGTTGGCAGCACCTCCACTGGCTGTGCACTGTGAAGGACCACAGCCAGTTTCACCACAAATTCAATGATTATGATATGAATTTTTTGTATTGTTTTTAAAACAGTGAAACGTTTATAAAGTTATACGCTAGACCCCATGGATTTCACACACTGGATGCAGCTGTGTGTAAATTACACTATATAATTGCTGCTGATTACTGGATCAGAGACTTTCTATCTTTCATGCACCAAAGCTGATGAGTGATATTAGCCGATTACGGAGTGAATTTTTATGTGCAGTACCGCTACATAAATAGTTTTATCATTGCCAGTGGAGGAATGGAGAACATAACTGGCAGGAGAAGACACAGGGAAATAATCTTTCCTTTCATATATTATATACATCAGTGACATCAGTCAGTCAGGTTTCCATCCTGGTCTTTAAAGGGAGTGAAAGGAGCTGGTTTGATTGGACATATCTAAAGCCAGCCCTGACTCCACCTGCTCACAATGTATTCCTACCTATGATAACATATTCTGCCTCTCCACAATGTGCCCGGTAACACCTGGCTGCACATGAAAGTGCTTTGCGTTTGTGCTCAAAAAATTGCAAAACACTATTGAACACGTCCATATTTACCTTGGACCTGTAGAAGAGACACAAGTTTAGCGCTGTGCCCTGGTACAGGAAAACAGAGCCCATGGTCTCTGATCAACAAGTCTTCCAATCAGTACAACCCACATTGATGTTTGTCACTGACTGTCAGGTTTGGCGTGTACAGATGCCAAACAGAGGTTGTGGTGAACTCAATTAGAAAACCAGACAAACCGAGGTAGCGACAAGTTCTTTACTTGTTGTAAGCAAAACAACTAACACAAAGTCCAGGATATCAATCAGGTCGATAAGACAGTCCAGGGTCGGCACCGGTAAACAGGTATAGCCAGGGGATCCAAACTCGAGGTCAAGGGGGACAAAATGAGAAGGTCGGTACACAGCAGGCGATCAGAATCTGGGAGGGCATAAACAAAACACGGTGGTCAAAAACAGAGAGTCAGGCAAGGTATAAGTGCTGGAGAGTCAGAGCTGGGGTCTAGAACAATCTGGCAGCGTCCTGGTGGGAGGACGCTGCCTAAATAGAAGTGAAAAACAGGTACAAACAATAAGGAGCAGGTGAACTAATGATGATTAAATAAAAGGGCCAAAACTGAGGTGAAACAAAACAGGAAGTCATGTGAAAATAAAAGCATGACAGGAAGCAAGAGGGGCAGGAGCGTGACAATGAGCTTCCTTTGGAATATTTCTTAGGTAGTGCTCCTTTGTTGGCAGGCAAAATTGCAAGAACTTTGTCAACATTGATGACAATATATGTTGATTTGAAAGCTTAATGGACTATCATCATCATCGCAAATGGACCAGAACTACATTGATATTGAAACTGTCATAAAAATGTTGTTACAATTATGAAACCATTGTGATTTTATTACATTTTGGCAAATAAAGTACTTGTTTAGGAACAAAAATGTCTTGGATAGGTTAAAATTGCATGTTATACACTGGAATTGAACTCTGCTCACCAATGGTAAAGTCCTACAGTATGTACCAGCCATCCCCACCACCCTACTCCTAATGTGGACTTTGTGGCTTTATATATGACATCACCTTACACCCTTCTCTTCTCATGTCATAAAAATAATGTATATATGCTCTGTTGTTTGTATAAAGCAACACTGAATGTGGTTCAGATGTGGTTAACATACACTAAAAACAAAAACAAATAAACAAAATACTAGAATTTCTGCTTTGCAGTTGCATGCCTCTGCCAAGCGATGACTGCAAGAGGTGAGATGGGATTTGAAAAAATCCAGTTTGATTTGTTCACACATCTATGAGCTAAAGTCAGTACCCATGGCTGTGGAAATATGTAAATGATTTAAAAGTTAACCATAGTTAACTTAAAGCTAAATGGTAAGCTAATTTTTACAGACTCACATATTGTCAGAGGATCTGTAGAGCAGGCAGAAAGTTACAAGGAGGAAGTGGAAGACGTCCTAATAGCAGGGACATCTAATTAGGCTTTCAGCGTAAACTGTTAGTTCCACTGGCTTCTGAAAAAATGAGATTTTCTTTTTTTAGAATTAATGAATCTAAAAGTGACAAAATAAAATGTAAAACCAACTGTGCAAACACCGTTTAAGTTAAATTTTTTTTGAAAATAGATATTGGTCCCTTGACACTACAGTGTGGTTAAACCACAGTTAAAGTTAGGAAAAAGTTCATCATCAAATTAAATCCAGTCAATGTTAATTGTTGGTCCATGGTTTCCAGCATTGTCAGAATCAAAGACATTACACTGCCTCTTACTTTATGACATACACTGTGTACTCACTGAATGTAGACATGTCCCACAGAAACATCCAATATGAGCACAATACACCAGACTGTATTATTACAAACATTCCATTCTGTCTCCACCCTGAGTTTACAGCTCAGTCTCTGCTGCTGTGTTTTGAGCTTGTGTGTTTTTGCTCAGACAGTATTGTGTGAATGCAGATCTGTGAATTTAGCTAAACTCCAAAATCTACCAACTGATTGTGAACTGTCAAGAAATTGATCTGTTCAATTGATGTTTATGCAAGTCATTTGGTAACCGTGGAAACATACATTTTGTCTTGTGATTTCAGGGATTTTCACTGCTTAATTAGAAAGTGAAAGTTGAAACAGAGTTCTGCTGAGTGGGTGAAATGTATTAACTACACACTATCCTCCCAAAATGTTACACTGCAAATGGATTAAACACAAAGTTCAGTAAACTGCAGCATAATCTGCAGTCACTTGTGGAGTTTGATTTTTCATGCATGTCCATGCACAATAAAATCACCTGTCTTTGTGATTGCTGATACAGTTCTACAGAGGAATCATTGAGTCTGTTCTCTACTCATCCATCACTGTCTGGCTTGGTTCACCAACCGAACACGCACAGACTCCAATGGAAAGTTTAGACTGCAGAAAAAATAATTGTGCCAACCTGCCTCCCGATTCTGATTCTGAACACTAACCAAACCTGAACTAAATGATTTTAGCCTTGGTGCTGTTAGGATTATGGTTATTTGTTCCTATGTTTGTGTTGTTTTCTTTCTCTTTCTCTTTCTCTTCTCTCTCTGGCAGCAGAGTGGCAGGCACACCTGCATCTCATCCCCAATCAACTCCTGGCATTGTGACAGCAGACACATTCAGTAATCAACCGATGCAGGATATCTACCCTGGTTTCTTTAAACTCCAAATTTTTCCAACTTCAACTGCAGTAGATTCCACGTTTAGGCCACAGTTTAGTTTAACTCTGTGTTCTGTTTACTCACCCAGCCTTTCTTTGCATTGATCTTCTCCATGTCTTGCTACTGGCTGCAGCTTCTCTGGTGACTCTGCCTCTTTTCTGGTATATGTGTTACTGACTCGCCCTAGCCACCGCATCTTACCTGGTAACTGTAATCCCCTCTACGTTCCTGGTGCCGCTGCTCTGGTCATCTCATAACACTGGTAACACTGCCACTGACCTCACCTCCAGATCTCTGGCCCACCATTGGCTGAGCTCACCATCTGCATACCCACTGGCTCTCTCTCCATCAACTCTTCTGCACGCCACTGAAGTCTGTTTGGCCATCAGCCTGTCCTTACTCCCTAGACTGATCCTTCTGTCAGTAAATCTACATTTATTATTAATTTGTAATAATCATTAAAGCTGTAGCTACTTTTCCTTCATAACAGAGCCAGACCTAATAAACCAAATTACAGATATGAAAATGCTTTTTGATTGATCTTTGATTGCCCCCCATTGTAGTCTTAACCCCCCACTACCCTGCTGGAACCCACTTTTATGCATCCCATCCTCCCAACAAACACACACGTACTATTTTCTTCTTCCACACTTGAGCGTGGGTCAAACCTCAGAAACACAGCTAACACTATGTCTACAACATAAGCATAGCATGTGAGGGATGTAGTGTCTCACATCAACCTCATGCAAGACTTGCCTACCTATCTATGAGTCCTGCGTTCACTTGTGCACTGGAGTCACTTTGTTTACAAAGAGCACACAGAGGAGCCTACAAGAACAAACTGGACAAGAGAGAAATGACAGAAAACACAGCACTTTTCTGTCTTGTGCAGATTTGGATTATGAAACCCATGAGAAAACACAAGAAAACAAAACTTTAAAAATGTTCATTAGGATTAATGTAATAGATTCAGCCAGCTCTGGAACTCCAAACCACCTTACTGTATACACCCACCCATCCGTCCATTATCTAGACCACTTATCCTAACAAGGGTTGCAGCCAATCCAAAGTGACATTGGGCACGGTACACCATGGACAGGTCACCAGTCTATCACAGGGCTGATACTAAGAGACTAACAACCACACAAACTCACACAGGAAATTTAGAGTCACCAATCAACCTAAACTACATGTCATTGGACTGTGAGAGGAAGCCAGAGTACCAAGAGAGAGAACCCACACAGGCACAGGGAGAACATGCAAACTCCACACAGAAAGGCATCGTGTTGGCCAGGGCTTGAACCCGGAGCCTTCTTGCTCTGAGGCGACAGTGATTATTATTGCGCCTGAATCCTCTGAACAAATACTCACCAATTTCACAAACCAATTGGAAACATTTTCTTAGATAAGAGACTGAAAAAGGGACCATCACCCATTCTATGCAAAGACCCTTTTAAATTCCAGCTGCAGACCCCAATCTGGTTTACAACCCCTTATTTGACCACAAGCTCTGGAAGGAGTGAACTCTTTCTCTTCTACACACACACAAACCGAACTCACTTTTAGTAAACATGAGCATTCTGATAATCCTGTCTGAATAAATGATACCGGTGTAACTCATGTTATTAATTTTGTTCATCTGATTATAACAGCAATCCAGATCTTGTCTATCTGGTTCAGAAGCTGAGATAAGTTTAAATCCCTGACTATGAACCTGTCTCTAGGGAAATTCTTGTGTGGATCAACACCGCCTCAATCTGTCGAACATATGTTGTGTTTGACCCATCTAGTCTGTCCAGTCGACCTTTGAAGACTGCCAAATGCTGTCATGTCTCTGACTTCCTGCTAGAAACTCTTATTGTGAAAGGAACTTCTGGGTTTTCACCATCTCATTCCCTCCAGCTTCACTTCTGCCAATCAGTGACTGATACAGATCACCTGGCCTACAAGCACCTCTTCAGTTGCTGGATTGATGTCAATATTATGCATTGGTTTTGAGCTATCATCTAATACTGGCCTTGTATTTTACCTGCCTGCTACCAAGCCAGTTACTTGCCTGCCTTTTTCTCCCTTGTATAAGGACCTTCCTGCTGCGTCCCTGAGCCTGTACCACGCCTGCTTGTTATCAACCTGGTTTCTCTCTCTGGCTCTGATCCTGCCTAGCCCTTGGATTTGTAAGCTTGCCCTCCGTTTTAGAGGGTTTTTGTGTGTTGTTTTGCTGTCTAGTTTTTGCTTGTTCTGTGTTTCTGTCACAGCAGTTTTCTGCATTTTCCTGAGCTCAATGGATTTTTGCTTGTGTGCTTACTGAAGTGTTCTTGTTATCGTCTGGCTGGTTTTTCTCAAGTACTTTTTTTTTTCCCTCCCTCACAGAGTAACAGTTCCTGGCCTCCCTTGGTTTACTCTAGACTTTTGTTCCCACTGTCTTCCTTAAGTGTCCCTTTGCTACGTATGTTCTCCTCCACCATTACCACTGGTACTCCAAGGACACTGTCAGATGGTCTGCCATTGTCTGCTAAAGACAGCAACTTACCTGTCACTCCATTGTCTTTCTCCAGCATCCCTCTCGTTGCCTATGGCCACACTGCTCAGGATGTGCCTGCTCTTAGAAGCTACGCAGTGCTGGGGCTGGTCGGTACCTGGATAGGAGACTGCTTGGGTTCACCAGATGGTGTAGGTTTGAGCTTCCTCTGGTGGGTGACCAACTCATCTGATTGGTTTCATTTGTCTATCTATCTCAGTGTTCTTATATTAGAACCTTTAAACTTACTCTTTCCTGTGTTGTACATTTGCATCCACCACTCAAGCTGTTATCTGTCATGCACTATGCTTTTTATCAAAGTATTTGTATGAATGTATGCCATTTGACTTGCATGGAGTTAACAGTAATATTGTGTGCAGAAGAACCTTTGCTACCTCAGTGAACCATCAAGTAGATTTGCCCTGTGACAGTAATTAATGCTTTCATACTAGAAAATCCTGCCTCAACTTAATATGACAGACCTCCACAGTACGAATGTTATGGTATCATTTAGACTTATGATTAGCCTAGTCTTTAAACCCTGTAGTTAGACATAACCTCACTTGTCTGAGTGTGTTTATTCCTCATTTTTGTCTTTGGTAGCATCAGATATAATACTTCAGTTCTGTCATACTTGAGCAGATGTTTATTTATTAAGACCCTAAAAATTGTACCCACTGTTCTTTGCGTGTTAGTACTTGTAACTATTTTCTGAAATGAGTCTTCAGCATACTGTTAAGATTATGGTGATTATTTTTTTACTTTTTCCTCGCAAGTCGAGCCACATGAGATCAAATTTATAGGGTTTGGTTTCTATTTTTGTAGTATTTCTAGACAACGAACAATTTGCGTCTCAGCTTTGTTTTGTAGTTGACTTTCATATAGCATAACTTTCATATCAATTATTAGGATAGGTTTATTAGATCAAACTATTCAGAATTCTTCAGGTTTTGTTCTTTGTTTTGTCTTATTTGCCAGTGGAACTCCCATTTTTTTTTGGAATTTCTTATTAATAAAGTTCAGTTCTGCGCTCCCTCTTTTCTAAGTGTGACAAGAACTCATCCTTCAGGTTTAAGGTTAATAATTTGATGTATAAGTTCTAATTAGTGGCTCATCAGAAATATAAATTTTCCACCACTAACAGAACTGGTGCTCTGAGGTAATTGCTTTATCTGCTAAACTGAGCCAGATCCATTACACAAATGAACATGTTTTAACTATTAGGTGTTTCTCTTTGTTGGTGGAATTGTGGCACATTTACATATGTAGCTTGGGGAAAAAATAGAGCATGTAAAAATACACTTCATTTTGTGGTTATGGGTGTAAATCATATCAGTTACATCATGTATGTCTCCAAAATGAAACTGAAATCTGTCGACACAGTGAAAGCAAGTGCTCACTAAATGAGACTGATAGTCACTTACTGGAGCCAGCCCCTCACACCAGCCATAGCCATGTACTGTGGACACAAAAATGACAGTTGTAGCAATTATCTCATCACGTTAGTGTACAGAAATGATGCTGAAAGGATTTCAAAACTAAAACTGCAAGAGCAGCACAGGGACCCTGGGATTCCAACATACACTGTAAGCAAGCTGTGTTGGCAGGGTCCAAAATGTCTTGCAGCACATCTGGTGTAAGGTGACCAGTGCAGCAAACTTTCAATAAGTCGCTGAAGGCACTTAATTTATACATACAGCATTGTAATTGTCATGATCCCCAACAGCATGTTAATGTAGTGTGAGTGTGTCGAGGTGGTTACGGTCTTTATGAAGCAAGTTATGAGCCACTTACAGTATGTGGTTGGCCGGGTGGCTCAGAGCTGACTGATGTTGGCTGGAGCGGCTCTAATGCTGTCTGGCTTGTAGCATACAAAATGTGACATTGGTTTGGTCTGTAGAATATTGATCTAGAATGGTTCTTGCTGAGGGTTGATATGGAGGGTTGTATTGATGTTCACCATGGCTCTCATTTTAAGCTCACCCTGTCTCTGCATTTGTGTGTGTGAGTGCGTGTGCAAGTGGGGCGGCAGCGACGCCGGAGGCTACCGAAGTGTGAAATCGTGCGACAGTCTCTCCATTGCGCTTCATTTAGCCACACATCGCCCATCTCTCATTCCTGACAAGTTTCTTAACTGCTCCAAAATGCGAGTGCCTCAGGGTGGGGTGGTAATATAGCCCTGTCAGTGTACAATGGTGTGTGTATGTGCTGTGTGTATATGTGCATGTTTGAGGGGGCTAAAGTGAGAGTCTAATAAAGCCAGCAGCTGCCATGGAAACCGGGGCAGAGGCTAACTCATCCTCTGTGTCTAGGGACACATCAGGGCCTCGGCCATGATACAAACACACACACAATTGTGTATCAAATGCATGACAAATGACTCTTTTAGAGGGAGGCCTCTCATACACACTCCCCATACAAACAGGAGACGAAGGGCCGTGAAATAAGCTATGGCACCACAAGAAATAAAGAAGCAAGCTGCCTGTTCACTAACCACAGTATGACAGCTTCCTCACACACACACACACACACACACACACACGCACACTGTGTTGGTCCTCCAACAGCATAACATGGGAGTCAGAATGGCTTAAGATGCTCAATATCCAGCTGTAATTCTCTCCCCTTCCTTATCAAATGTGTCTAAGTGTAGGTGTGTACACATTGTGTGAATGTGCGTGTAAAAAATGTAGATAAGAGTGACAGTGTGCTCAGGTTGACGCCATGACAGTAGCATTCTCCATGTGACAGGTTTATTGCATTTTTAATCTCTGTTTACATAAACCTTCAACATCCAGCCATATACACAGAAACACAAACCTATACACAGTATATGCATACACAGAAACACACATACACACACAACTCCTCACCCCTCCCCTCTTGTTCGTTCAGACAATGAAAAGGACAGAGAAAGCCAATCAAAATGATCTCTAATAAGAATATTACCCATCAGGCTGGGGGGTGCTTGAAGTGGAGGCGGTGGGGTTAGATTGCTTGCCAAGCTTCATCTGACATTTATAAAATGAACTGCAGGCCGTACATTGAGGAAATGACTTGTGTCTTGACGCAGGTTCTCCCCCAGCCTCATACTTGACAAATCTCATATCCCTTCTCTGGACTGACATGCCAGCAGAGAATTAGACGATTGCAATTGAAAGCGGGATTGAAAGGGAGATGCCGGTGAGCGCCACTCTGGATGTCACGAAGGTGTCAGAAGATGTAGAAAAATGACAACAGTTAAAGCGGCGCCTGATTTGTTTCCTTGACTGAACTGCAGATTCGGTTAGGTGCAAGAAATTAGACTTAAATGACCCCTGTGGGGATATCGGCTCGACACTGCGGCAGACAATGCAGAGAAGATAAGAATAAGACAAATGGTGAGTTGTAAAGGTAATAAAAATTGCTGTTCAATGGAACAGAACAGGTTGCTACAGGTACTTGTTCTCTCATCTCAACACACATTAAAAGTTTTGTTAGGGGACTTTCACTCTGTTGACCATTATCTATAGCCAGAAACTGCAAGTTTTTGTGATATTTGCACTGGAAGAAGAGAAGCATATTTGTATAGCTCTTAAAAATGGATATTGTCTCACGGGGCAGGGTAACACCTACATGATGATAAAGAAAAGCAAAATGGCACTCCACAGTCATAAGCCCACACTAAGAACAAGGGAAACCACTCACCAAAACCTTATAAGAAAAGAAACTTTTCTCGTAAGCAGTATAAAAACAAGAGGAATTACAGTGGGAAACCGTGGATGAGTAAGGGATTACAGAATGCATGTAAAAAGAAGAATGTGTTATATAAGGAATTCATAAAGTACAGATCAAAGAAGGCGGAAGAAAAATATAAGTTATATAAGAACAAATTAATAGCGATAGTGAGGAGATGTAAGAAACAATATTACGCTAAAGTATTAGAAGATAATATAAATAACATGAGAGGTACTTGGAATATATTAAATAAATTGATTAGAAACAGTACCAGAGTAACTACCCTCAATATTTCATGGACAATGATACACCGGTCAATAGATTGGAGGATGTAGTAGATAAGTTTAATAGGTTTTTTGTGAATGTTGGTCCTGGTTTAGCAAGAAGCATTTGTACAGATGATACATCCATCACTATAAATAACAATACAATTGAAAGGAATATGTGCTCTATGTATCTGAAGCCCTTAGTTGAAAAGGAAATTATAGAGGCAGTGAACAAATTTGGAAATACTGTAAATCATCTAGTGATAGTGATGGTATCACTATGACAATGGTTAAATGGGCAAGTGAGGGAATATGCAAGCCATTAACCCATGTTTTTAACATGTCGTTTCGACTTGGGCAGTTCCCCAATAATATGAAAATAGCAAAGGTTATTCCATTGTATAAATCTGG
>NW_018128121.1:55847-73407 GCF_001952655.1 Monopterus albus
AGAGACTTGGGATGTACCCTTTGACACGTAAGCAGCAGGGAAGTGCTTGTTACGTTGTATAGTATTTGGGATTTTGGCTTTATAGACGTTGCTGCTTTAACTGACTGATAAGACGTCTGTGTTTATGTATAAAGCCAGGAACAATTTATTACCTGGTGGAATTCAAAAACTATTTAATGAAAGGGATGGGGGATACAATTTAAGGGGTCAGTTAAATTTTAAAATTCATGTTATACGTACAACCAAAAAAAGATTTTGTATTTCCATAAGTGGGGTAAAACTATGGAATAATTTAAGTGTAGACATAAAAAATAGTAATAGAATTGACGAGTTTAAACATAAATATAAAGGTATGTGTCAATCAAGATATATGCAAGAACAGGCTTAATGATTAATTAGATGGAACATTGTGGGTGTGGTGTATGAATGTTAACACTTTGTAATAATTCTTTAGTATATTACTTGTGTGGTGTAGAAGATAATTACTTAAGAATGTAATTATGTAAGAATGTTAACACTGTTATAATTTTTTTAGTATATTACTTGTGTGGTGTAGAAGAGAATTATTTATGTACAGATACTGCTTGCAAACCAATGATGGTAAGATGATGTCATGGGGTAGGACTGGATAATTTTGACTTCTTCCTACTCCATTCAAGCATGTACTAGGTATAAGCAAATTGATATTGGATTAGCATTTGTTGGATATGTGTAAAATTATGTGTTGACATATCAGCTGTCTTTACATGCTTGAAAGAATAAATCAAATCAAACTTTAGGGTAAGATTTTACAGAGCGTGAGTCTGCTATCACAACAGTACAAAGGGTATACGTGCAGAAAGAGAGATTAATAGAGCCTACAGCCTGCCACGTGTTACAGCTTGTCAACATCTAGCGACTGTAGTGTTAATATGAGACAAAGAAAGGAGTAGGCAAAGTAACATGAACATAACTTCCTTGTTAAAAGGAGGCTGGGGTGGATGGCTAGATGCACAAAACGCAGGACTTTTCCTCAGACAAGTGAAGTTCAGTTCTAGTTTTTGTGACTGTATCCAAGAATATGGTGTTTCATTATTTTTCTGCTGGTTAGCTAGCCATGGTGTTTAAAAAAAATATTGTGTATCATGGAAGCCAACATGAGAATGGAGGTGTGCCAACCCCCGCTTTGGTAAGAAAAAACAAAAGTACAGCTAAAGACCAGATTGCAGCCATTATTAGCCAAATTAAAACACATGATGGCAGCCAGAATAACTATAGGCATGCTAACTCTACCGGTCACGTTCAACCTGCTGCTGATGGTGCAGGTGGACTGGTCAAGAAGTCTGGTAAAGAGCCCCCTGCTAAGAAGAGAAAATCAGGTACAAGGCCATACAAAGATTACTTTTTGAAATACAGATTTGTTAATTGTTCAAATCCAAATCAGGGCGCATGAGCCGTGTGTTAGATGTAGCAAAAAACTTGACAACTGAACTAAAAAGACATTTGGACACTTCACTGTGAGTTTGCAAATAAACTACTGGATTTCTTTTAATGGAAGGTGCAGGAAATTAAACCACTGGGTGAGGTTCTTCCTAAAAATGTGACATTAAATAATAAAGCCCAGCTAGCTTCCTATATGGTTTCTTACTGTGTGGTCACAGTTAAAACAGCCCCACACTATTGCATTGACAAAATTCAGCAGATGAATTAAAATGCACCCCTCTGAGTAACAACACTGTTTTCTGAAGAATTAATGACATTGCAGACAACTTTGAGGAGCAGCTTATTTGAAGAGTAAAGGGACCAGGGGATTTTTCAATCCTGGAAGAAACAGTAGAGTTGTGAAAAAAAAAAATCAAGGATGCATCTGGCAAGGACACTGCATGGAACCATTGTTTCATTCATGGACAGGCTTTGGCATGCAAACGAATACCTCCTGATCTGGACAAAGCACTGACAGAAGTTGTCCGCGTTGTGAACTTTACCAACAGTTGGCTTTTTGATCAGCTATGCACTGACATGGCAGTGGAGCACATGGACCTACTGTTTCACACAGAGGTGCACTGGCTCTCCAAAGGCAGAGTCCTTACCAGATTTTATGAACGGAGAAATGACCTCCTTCAATTCACTAACACAACATGTAACAGAAACAACAATTCATTCAATCATAACCAGTGAATGCAACAAATGTTTTAATAATTTCTTCGTTGTATTTTAAATAGTGATGTTGTTACATTTTAAGCATTTTGTTTATATTTATAATCCATTTTAAACATTTTATAATTCACCAAAATTATAAAAAAGCATATTTTTCCAAACTGAGTGTTGTAGTACAATCAGCAGATGGTCATTAATTTTTAATTAATGTGTGAAATGACACTACAGTATATGAGTGAAGTTAGTGAATCTTTTTCCCAATCAAAATTCCCCCAAATTATGAAAAAGCATATTTTTCCTAACTAAGGGTTGAAGTATAACTAGCAGATGGCCTTTGATTTGTGAAGTCATTTTGGTAACACTACACTGGATAAGAGTAGCTATTGAATATTTATGTAGCAGGCCTCTGTCTTTTCATTGTTGAACTTTGTAGACGGTCCCTGTGCACTTGTCTCACAGCTGGCTACACATTGAGACCAATGTTATTTGTCTGGAGCAGAGGACGGCTCGTTTTGATAAAAAATAGCTTGTAGCTTGTTGTCTATTAAACAAAAGAGGCGTTGTTTGTATTTTAGCAATGTTTTGCTATTGAACTGGAAATGTCCGACCTGTGAATCTTTTCAACTTTACTGAAATCAGCTGCTATAACATACTGTTGTCAGCACACTGACCAACAGCTATCACCTCCTCTGTCTCATTTGCATGTACATGAGCTTTTGATCACCCATTCCTTTTCAGATAGTCAGGCACATCAGAATGATGATATGACTTCACTCCAAAGATAATGTGCACAGGCTTGCTCAAATGTTGGTTAGGGACATTTCTGCCCTCCTAAAATATTGGTAGGGACATGTCCCTACCATCCATATGCAAAACTACAGCCTTAGTTCAATTAAACTGATTTATGACTACATATCACCCCTCACCCTCTGCACCCCCCCAAGGTGTAGGAGTTAAACACAAGGATGTAATGTAATGAGTCATCAGGAGATGTGGCCAACAGCACACACTTTAAGGGCCCTGACACAGACGTCACAGGGAAGCTGAGCATCTTTCTGTCATTGCTGTGGTGCTCCTGCACTTTCCTGAGATCACTTGGCAAACATACAATGTGGACAGCACTGTGATGTTGTTTTTCTTGGATTGTTTATGACTTCTGAGTTGCTGTAGATATTGAGTAGTGGGGCTCACTGAACAACATATATTTATTCTAGACATAGCCACTGCTTCCACAAACATAAATTATATTACTTCTTATAAGTCAAGGCTTCTTCTTCTCTGGAAAGTTGTCTGACACCAGAGTCACTGACATTTTTGTTTGTTTGGAAGTCTAACTTTTTGTACTTGTGCCTGTTTGGTTATTTTATGGCTCCAAACAATCCTGCTTGCACCAAGTTGCTTTCAGTGGCACAGCTGTGGTTGTATTTATGTCCACCAGATAGTGTAGTGTCATTTGCTTTATGAAATTGCACCTCTTATCACAAGCACAAGGACAAAAAAGTATTCTTTATGCTTTTGACTGAGTCATGCACACAAAGCTCACATAAACAGTTTCACATATGTTAGATTTAGCCACCTTCAGTTTGATACGGACTCAGAACAACTTCAACTACACATTGGAGTTATAATAATAATAATGTTTATAACAGTAAAGCCTGGTGAGTTCTGAGTTTTGGTGATTTATTTGACCTCTGACATGAATGTTTAGGAGTGGACTTTGAGGACCGAACTTTAACTTGATACTCGGTAACTTTATATATGGGCTACACATCTTTTAAGCATTTCTGTAATGCTGTAGATAACCATTTTATTTGTCAGTAATATAAGACTACACCTTAACTATGACATCTATACATATAGTACATCATATCCTGCAGTTGTATGTTACGTGCTGCTAACTGAGCCATACATATAGCTGATGACATCACTTAAAAAAATAAAGTGTGAAATATAAATTGCTGCAGGCTGATAATGAAATGTGAGCTGAATTTGACCTTGACAGCTCATTATTTTAAAGACTTCAAGACTTAAATTGATTACATGTGTTTAAATTAGCTTTAGATTTACTGTAAATGTAATTTCAATGTGACAATTTTTAAATGTGTTGCCACAGAAGAGGTGTGTGCGAACCAGCTTTACTCAGCGACCCAGTAGGGGTCCGTTCCATCCTTATTTACTTGAGCAAAAAGGGAAACATTTCATATGGTACAGAAACTCGGTGCTAGGCTTGTTCTTGAACAGCTGAATGTGATCATAATCATTAACAGCTTAGCCATTCTTACAGCCTTTAATAGATGCTGAACAAATGCTTTAAAAGCACATTTTGCCATCTAAATTGATTAATTCCACCTAATTGCTGCTTGCCTGCCAGCTATGTAATCTCATTAAATTGGACCTGTACAGCAAAATTACAAGG
Organism: Monopterus albus; assembly: GCF_001952655.1. Lineage (NCBI taxonomy): Eukaryota > Metazoa > Chordata > Actinopteri > Synbranchiformes > Synbranchidae > Monopterus > Monopterus albus. Next base: position 60,400 of record NW_018128121.1, read on the forward strand.
TTTGATTGTTCACAGTACTGTAACAGTAGCATGAAAAACAGATTAAGTCAATACATGTTGTACAAGCCCCAGTTTTGGACTGTGAGCTTTCTGTCTCCGTCTTAGTGTTCCAACAACTTAATGACATGAAAGTTTCACACAGACGTAATGTGACCTTTTACAATGTGTGGTTGGAGAGCAGAACACATTCGTTCTGAAGCCTGTTGCTGTGTCCAGGAATGCTCTCCATGTTGCTGTCTGTTGGCCTCATCATAACAGGTGAAATAAAATATGGGTCACAGTTGCTGACATTTTAAGAAATATGCTTTCAGCTTTGTTGTTGAGTTAGATGAGAAGGTCAGTACCACTCTAATGTCTGTATTCTGAAGCTACAGCCAGCAGACGACTAGGTTAGCGAAGCATAAAGACTAAAAGCAGCAGTAACTATTGTTTTATGGGGAGTTGTTTTGGTGCTCGAATCATTTCTTTATCATACCAGTGTCTTTCTGGAGTACCCGATAGTTCTCTGGTAAGCTTTTGGTGATGGCATGATCAGCTCCACTATTTTAATATGTTGATTAGTGAGCTTTAAAGTAATGGTAGGTGGTAGCTAACTGTTTAGCTGTGCTTACTACCTACAGTATGTCTTGCAAAGCCAAGCTAAACTAGTTGGTCCTGGGCTATGTCCTCACATCTGCAATATGGATCAAAGGGAGGTACTGTATTTTCCTGTCTAATTTGTGGCAAAATACTAGATAAGTGTGCTTCCCAAAATAGCAAACCGTTCCACTGAGGACTTTTTGTCCACAATGGCATAAAAGTTCAGAGTGTAAGTAGAATGTACTTTGAGTCTCAAATAAACCCTGTGCTAAAACAACGCATGGAAAGCAGTTTTACCACCTAATTGAAGTCTACTGCCAGCGAGCTATGTTATCTTGTTAACATGTACCCCGGGAGTAAAATTACATGAGTTAATTGCTCAAAACATTGTAAACAGTAGCTACAGACTTCAAAACTTCCCATTGCACTACAGTATAAAAACCATCCTTGTTTACATTTCTGTCTAAACAAACAGATAACATGTTTCAGGTACACTTTACAATATGGTACATAAATGTGTGTAGTTGCTGGGGAATGAGTGAGGAACACATGAGGAATGATCGGCATTGTTACTTTTGAATGTTGGTACTTATGAACGACACCGATCGTTCCTCGTTACATTAATCATTACTTGTGTTTCTCACTCGTTCCCCAGTTACTATACACATTTTTGTGTAATGTATTGTAAAGTTTCACCATAGCCTTTTCTGACCTTTTATAGTGTAATTTTGTATGATTCAGCACACATTGCTTGTAAGTTCTTGACATAAACCAGACCATGAATGCATTAAAGAGAACTGGACAGGCCCTATTCATTGCGATGAAAGTTGCTCACTAGCTGATTTCACATAAAAAGCCTGTCTGTTTTCATTCCTAGGACATCATCGAGTACCTTTTGTACAGGGTACAGGGTTTTTAATAGTGGACACTCAAAGCAACTGCTTTGGTTGTGATGCAGTACATATGAAGGGAGAAGGAAAAAGGCGTTCAAGTCCAGAGTGAACATTGTGCTTTTTATTGATAAGTGTTTTAGCCCAAACAACTATCTTTTCCTAAACCTTCAGTGCCTAAACATATCCACACAAGGTTTGTGCATAGAGCCAACCCCTTTACTGAGGAATCTTTGGTGTCTCATACTGACTTGTAAGGGTACCTTTGGTGTCAGCATGAGAGCCAGCGGGTACTTGACCAAGCCCCTGGGATGACGACACTTTTAAAAAGCGGGCTTCCTAACCCTTTAGGGCCCAGCTTGCTCGCTGGAGTCCTTCTCAGGCTGTTGTCACAATTTGTGTGAAACCTGTAATGAAACAAACAAACTCACTGCAGTCAGGTTAAGCAAAATTTTGCAAAATGTCATTTAAACTGCCTTCTCTCAAAAGCTGTCAATCTGATCTGATAAGATAGTGGCTTTTCTTGTTTCTGACATCTGAGCTATCTGCTGTATTTATGTGAAAACAGATTTGAGCTGTCTGTCACATCTCATTTGATGGCCTCGATTCTGTTCCAGATGCGTTCTCACATTCCTAAGAGGGAAATTCTCAGGGAAACATTGAATCCTTGTCATACTTTCTCAAGTTGGAAAATTCTGTCTGACAGCAGTTTGATTCCCAAAAATAGAAGTGAAGCTGTAGCTGAAACACAAGAAAAAGCTCAAGTGCTCGATTGTATGTGTACATACACAGGAAGGGTCTGAACACGCACACACACACACACACAGCAGAGCACACAGACACACAGTGACAAGTTACAATAGATGTTTAGGAGACACCTGCTCGCCTCATGCACCCTCCTCCTTTTCTTCATCCTCCCTCCCTCTCCTCCATTAGGATTCAGTTCAGGGCTCAGCTCCGTCTCTGTGAGTAGGTTAGCCATGCGTATCATGGTGAAATCCAGTGAATGATAATGAACTAAGCAACTGTGTGTGTGTGTGTGTGTGTGTGTGTGAGGGAGGAGGGGAGGCAGTGGCACGCTTGCTGAATCACTCCCACTGTCCATCCTTCCATCCACCTATCTGTCTATTCACCCATCTATTCCTCCTCCACCTACTCGTTGGTGGTGTGTTGGCTAGAAGGACAGCCCCCATGCTCTGACACACTCACACACGTAGACACTCACCTCCGCGATGTGTCACTACCCATTCCACCTGCCTCTTCCCGTCATTCGCTCGCTGTTCCATCTACCTACACTTGTTCTTTTCAGTCCCTCCATCCCTCAGCTTCTCCTTTTTATGTTCTCTCTGAGTCTTTCTCTTCACCCCTCCTCACCCTCAGCCCCCCCTACGCTGTGTGTCACCGCTGCCGGGAAGAAAGAAAAATGCTCTGCCCAACAAGAGTGAGAAGAGAAAGGAGAAAAGAGTCAAAGAGAAGAAGATAGTGAAAGCCGGAGTTCATTTGGAGCGCAGTGATGCCTCCATTCACCATGAGCCAGACTTGATGGAATATCCCGGACGGTGCAGGCAGAAGGAGGAAGAAGAAGTAGAAGAGAAGGACTGAAGAATAACAGGACTGAGAAGGCAGGACGGCTTGGCGCTTGCCTCAGGAGGGTACGGCAACACAAAAAAGAACAAGCAAACATATACATATGCTCTTGCCAGTCACTTCTCTTAGCAGCTAAGGCTCGTCTGTCCCTTACGGCATTTTTAATTTTGGTTTTGATCTCCCTCTCTCTTGCTCTCTCCAGCACACTCTATAGCTCGCTCGCTGTCTCTACTGAGTTGTGTCCACAGGCTCTGCTTGGGACTTTGACTAATTGTGAAACAATTCTCTGGACTTGAGCAGAGAAAAGACTTTCTCTGCATTCTATTTCTTTTTCGTTCTAATTAATTCCCCCCTGTGCAGACCCTCAAAGAGCCTCTCTCTCACTCTCTCTCTCTCTCCAACTCTGTCCCTCTCTCTACCTAACTCTCTGTTTTTCCCCTCTCTCCATCTGTCTGCCTTTGAGAAGCAAATAATTGGATGTGGAGATTGGCTTCTCTGTGGCTGAACCAGTGGATTGAGGCTGCATGGCACTTCGCATAAACACACACACACAAACACACAATTCACCTGAAGCTCCGAGTGTCTGTGGTTGTGAGTATGTGTGAATGTGAGTGCTGGTGTGAGCTAGACACATCAAAACTCTTCATTTTATTTAATCATTTGGTTGGGTCTTTAACGGGTAAGGCTGGTATTATTCTATACGTTTTTGTATTCTCAACAGCTGTTGTGTAAAGACCAAAACCCACAAGATGTTAGTGCATCTCTCACTTCTTTTTCAACTTTTCAGCTCTGTCTGAGGCTTTCTAAACCCAAGACAAACACATACATCTCTACATATGTATTTTTATTTTTAACAAAGGTGACATCATTTCTTAACACAGCCGGCCACTGCAGTTTTTAGCAAACATTACTCAAACTGGAGTAAATAGTGTATCTATTGCAGATAGAAAACACATTTGATTCTCTGCTGAGTTTTTGCAAGTGTTTGTGGAAATGACTCAAAACAAAAGAACCTGTCATTTATACATTTAATAGTTTTTGGACAAAGGAACGTGAAGGAGAAGGTATCTCATTGTTGGTTTTAGTCTCCCTGTCTTCTTGCTTGCTTCAATTTACAAATCCAAAAAAATTCTCAAAACAAGATAATTTCTATGGGAAGCATGCTGAAATATGCTGACCGTACTAGCAGTGAGAAGAAGGGAAAGTAAGGAGAAACTGAGGTAACGAGAGAGAGAGATTTTGGTAGCTCAAGTGGCCAAGAGACCTTTGAAGAGATTGGCAGAGGTATTTCCCTGAAGAGAGAGAGAGGAGGCTTGAGGAGCTTATGAGACAAGAAGACACGAGATGCGCTGTAATGCTGGTGAGCTATTGGCTAGCTGGAGGACAGACACGAGCCACTCTCGCTAGTGTGAGGCAGGATGCCAAGTCTTCAGGGACGAACAGGAGACCCTTCAGAGCTTTCACACCCTCAACACACATACAGCAGAGAGCTAGCTTAACACATTTTACACACTCAAAGACACACATACACACTGTAACCACAAAAGGAACAAGAGGGACACGACTTCAATGGGACCTTATTCACATTTTTTCTTTTTCAGCCACTTCTACTTTTTTCTTCTGCTGTGTTTCATTATTCACCCACTCTCTTTCTCTCCCTCTCTCTCTCTCTCTCCTCTTCACCTTCCCGCCCAACCACACATCTCCCTCCTCCCTCTTTCCTCCTCCTCATTCTCCTCCTCCTACTCCCGCTACTTAGCTCCATCCAGACCAGTCTCATTGTCCTCACACACACCTCGCCGCGGAACGTGTGCGCGCAAGTGCGTGCATGTGTCTGTGTGAGGACGGGGGTGCAGCCACTCATTTCTACATCACAGTGCAGCAGAGCGCCAGGTTCCACTCTGAGGTGAGTGTGTGTCGCCTCCTTCTCTGATAAACACTTTTCACTTTATTAAATTTCTTTTACAGTTTTAAAAGTGTGTGAATGCAGTTTTATTTCCATTGTAGAGGCAGTGGGGATGGAGTGGAGCGTGTGAATTTCTGTGTGTGTTGTTTTGAGGTAACAGGGGTCAAAGGTGCTGGCGGTGACATTTGGATGGCTGTAGGATTGGATATGGAGCTGAAATTGTGGTTCAGGCTCCTCCAGGCTGCTGCTGTGATTGTGAGGGAGTGTGTGAGTGTGTTTTGATCTGTGTGTACGAGTATGTGTGTGAAGCCAGAGGGTGAGCTTGGCTCAGTTGGTACGTGCTCTGCTTACAAATTACTGACCACGGCATGAGCCTTACTTGCCACTGGTTCACACTGAGCCTCCAAGCACTCCCTCCTTTGGCGTTTTGCTCTTTTCTATCCATCATTTTCTTTTTCTATCTCCCTCGTTTCTCAGTCTGAATGATTTCAGTTCAGTGGCTTACTGTAACTGGCATGCCTGCTGATAGCAAACCAAAGCTCTGTACTAAATGCAAATTCTCAAACAACCAGCCAATAGTTGACATGTTCAATTTATCTCTTCTTCTTTCACTTTCTTTCATTCTTCTTCACTCTAGTACACACACACAGATATATGCACATTCCATGACAAATTTAAATATTTCCCGGTGGGGTTGGAGGGTGAACAGAAATAGATCTAATTCTAAATCAGGACAGCAAGCTCAGCTCAGGCAGCCTCAGCACCCTCCCTCCCTCCCTCTCTCCCGCTCTCCCGTCACAGCCAGCAGCTACAACACTTGCACTCCATAAAAAAAAAAAAGTTCAAAGATTTGCTGCAAATTTACCAGTGGTATTAAATTTAGTGAATATGCTGCGACAGTGTGAAATAGCTAAGCTGAAAAGCTGCCAAGTCCCACACACTTCAGCCCTGCTGCTGGACATAGGAGGCGTGAAGACAAAAGGGCGTCTCAGTTTCAGAAATTTCGAAAGCAGCTTTAGGGAAGGAGGTGTTTTGTTTTTTTTTAATTTGTTTTGCACTATACAAAATCATAATGAACACAAGATGTAAAAATGTCTCATTTACCTTGTAAAAGCTTGACTTTCTGCAGATTTCAGAGACTTTATGTTGTGTGCTGTAGATTTGTCTGTTCCAAGACTGGAGTTAAGATAGAGCTCTGGAGTTGGTGAGTTTCTCGCTGCCTGTCTATCTACCTACCTGTCTGTTTGACTCCTTAGCAGAGATAGGATAGCTCACAGCCCGCCAGCTGCCTCTAGCGGTCCTGCTGAGGGAGTGAAGGATGGAGACGTGGAATGGGGGTAAAAGAGGATGCAGAGGAGCAGGTTGCAGGAGTGTGTGTGTGGTTGTGTTTGTGTTCATATGTCAGTGTGTTACTTTGTGGTGGCAGTGTGAGAGATAAAGCAGGATGAGGGTGAAGGGGTGGGAGTAGGATAAGATGTGCTGAAGGCTGGATAAGCAGCACCTGGTGGGAGAGAGAAAATAGAAGATAAGGACACACAAAGAGAGCGACGTGGGGCTGTGAGGTGGGGGCTGTAGAAGTGGGTGAAGCCTCTCATATCTACCTACAGTCAGGACGGACGTCACGTCAAGACCCACTCATACTCTACCCCCCTCCGTCTTCCTCACTAGCCACTCTCTTCATCTCTACTCCCCTCTTTTTTTGACAATGAGTCGACAGCAAAGAACAAAAGAAGACATAATACATGCAAACCCTCCTCTCTCTGCAGTCAGGAAGGAGAGGAGGAGAAGGAGGAGGAGGAGATGGGAAAGAGAGAGGGATGCGTAAGGCTAAACGTGTAATGGCAATTGCGGTAATGTAAAAGATAGAAATAAAAATACGCTGCAGTAGTCAAACTGGTGTACTTTTGTAAGGATAACGAATGAGTAAACACTGGGATGCAGAATGTCATTTAACAGCAGCAGAAATTGGAAAAATTTGCAATTGATGAATATATTGTACACATTAGACAACAAGATGAAACTTTTAATGAGATGACATATGTCAAAAGAAGAGTCTGTCCTCACCAGAGCACTGAAACTAACTTATGTTTACATTTTCTGATAATTAGGGGGATGTTTATTAACCTGTCACAAGTTGCAGTCAGGTGCGCAATTTTTCAATTTAGCGGCGTATTTACCAACACTAAAAATGTAAATGAGCACAGCCACAGTTGGGTTCATTTGAATGCATGGCTGCTTAAAAAAGAGACGTTTCCTGTAGTGTGCATGTGTGGACCGAGAGGGAGCGTAAAACAAGTGTAAGTTTACAGCAACTAAACTTTAATATAGTTGAAGAAATCAACAAATGCATTTCAGAACTCTATTCACATAGTCTCCTGCCAGTCAATTCATCTTTGATTTTGTTCAGAAACTGAAGCATGGTTTGACTTGAAAGCCTGTAAATGTTCCTCACATTGTCCTCTAGTGAGTGATGGGATTTACAAACACCCTCTCCTTCATCAAACATGTTCTTAGTTCTGACAAGGTCTCAGATGACTGACAGCTGCCATGCTGACAGCAGAGTCGCAGATTTTACACCTGCTTTCTCCTGATGTTAACTTTCAGCCGTGTGTTCATTCTGTCACAGTGTGGGTAAATCGGGTGCTGAGGATATTAGTATAACTTTTCATTCTCTCCTCCCTGATTTTGCATTTTAAAATGCATATGCAAATTCCAGCAGTTCCACTTTTCTTCCTTTTTCTCTGGTGCAAAACCACACTACAACATCTTAGTAAATATTAACACATGTAATTTCACTGTTTAGCGCCAAAAATTGAGCTGCAAAACCTTAGTAAAAATCCCTTCTAATTTTGTGGTTGATGCATAATGGCCCCCACTTTCTCATAAGGAAAGGCAGAAGTAGTGTGGTGTATTATTTGTGTAAAAAAATAACCTCCAAGTAAACAGGCGGGCAGGTGCTTTTGCATACAAAGTGGTGGATTCAAACATCAGATTCGCAGCCAGTTATTTTACCAATAACTAATACTGTACTGATTTTTCTTAATCTTGGCCAACATCTTTGCTGAAAGTAGCTTTAATCATCTAAATTTATTCAAATCTAAATGGTAAATTACTGCTTTTTTTAATGCAGGTTTTATTTTTGTTTTACATCATTTCTATCTGTCATAATACTGGGGCACTACCTAATGTGGGGCAAAAGATAACACAGAATTTTCATGTTGTTACACAAGGTCAAGCAGTGAGTGCTTCCAGTGACATTATTATATTTGGTAGACATGGTCTCCTGCAAAAATTCATAAAGATCTGTCTGCATTTTGAGGGCTAGGGTTAAAGTTATGAGGAAATATGTGCCAAGGACTGTGTTCAGAGCACAAAAGTATTTTTTTTTATCACAGGTATTTTGGGGTTTGTGAGGTGTATGTGTAACTGACAAAATCCAACCTTATATAACTTTAATCACCATCTTGTTGCCTACAACCTTTCACCATTTTCAAATACAGTATCTGACGAGCTCACAGCAAGTGCTAGCTAGGCTCAAGTATAGCCTCCGTGGTGCGGGGCTGGTTGTAACGCTGCATTACAACCAACCCTGCTTATGTAAACAATGACAAGAAGCTATTTTTTTGGAAATTATCCATATTTTGCTGACCTGTGATATTATTTTTATTTGCTGTCCTACGTTGTAATAAATTTTTCAGTGTTTGACACACAGTCCCATTTCACATTCATATAAACTGCTCAACAAAATTTGGGGAGCACTTGATCATCACAGTGTAACACCAAATTAGTTAAACTTCAGCGATATAAATCTGTCCATTTAGGAAGCACAAGTGACTGTGAATCAGTTTCACCTGCTTTGGTGTAAATGAAAGTGACAGCAGGTGCAATGGAGAGGCAAAAGCAAGACAACCCCCACACAGGGAATGGGTGGCGACAGACAAATGCTCTCTTCTGATCCTTTCTGACTAATTCTTCTCAGGTTTTGTGTTGTGCTAGTGTCCATGTCACTACTGGTAGCATGAGGCAGTACCTGCAGCCCAGTCAGGCTGCACAGGTAGTCCAGTCACTCCAAGATGGCACATCCATATGTGCAGTCACAAGAAGGTTTGCTGTGTCTCCCAGCATAGTCTCAAGAACATGAAGGAGATACCAGGAGACTGTTACACCAGGAGAGCTGGACAGGGCCATAGCAGGGCAACAACACAGCAGCAGGACCAATATCTGCTCCTCTGTGCAAGAAGGAAAAGGAGGAACAATGCGACCTCCAGCAGCTACTGGTGTGCATGTTTCTGACCCAACTGCCAGAAACAGACTCCCTGAGGGTGACATGAGGGCCCGATGTCCTCTAGTACAACCTGTGCTCACAGCCCAGCACCATGCAGCTCGACTGGCATTCATCAGAGAACACCAGAATTGGCAGGTCCACCACTGGCGCCACCTTCTCTTCACAGATGAGAGCAGGTTCACAGTGAGCACATGCAACAGACATGAAAGAGTCTGGAGATGCCAAAGTGAATGTTATGCTGCCTGTAACATTATGGAGCATGACCAGTTTGGTGGTGGGTCAGTGAAGGTCTGGGGAGACGTATCCTTGGAGGGCCGCACAGAGCTCCATGTCATAGCCAACGGTACCCTGACTGCTGTGAGGTACTGGGATGAAATTAGACCTTAATACTGGTGCAGTGGGCCCTGGGTTCCTCCTGGTGCAGGACAATGCCCGGCCTCATGTGGCCAGGGTGTGTAGGCAGTTCCTGGATGACAAAGGTAATGATGCCATTGACTGAGTATAAAAGGACAGCTCTTGTCAAACTGTGGTGTCAAGCCAAGATTTATTGTTTTTAGACCATGCCTACTTTTGACACCTTGCCTCTGTCTACATCAAAGCCTGTCAACTTTTAGGATGTATTTTTACATACTTCCGACAATTTTGCATAACCACAGTAGAATTTCACAATGTCTAATTTGACATGTAAATGAGTACCTATGAATTGATTAGTCTATCTGTCATATAAATCAAACTTTACTAGCTAGTGTTACAATCCTCTGGGCTCTATTTTCCTGCAACAGGGTATAGTACTAAACTCATGCATGGAAGATAGAAAGTTTTTGCTCCAGTAACTAACAGCAGTTATATTGCATAATTTACTCACAGCTGCATCCAGTGTGCAAAATCCATTAGGGTCTCGCATGTAACCTTATTAACAGTCACAGTTTTCAAAATAATGCAGAAATGTCATATTGTAATAACTGAATTTGTGGTGAAACTGACTGTGGTCCACCAGAGTGCACAGCCAATGGATGTGTTGCCGACTTTATCTCCACCTACAGCTGCTTTCAAAGCTGATCAAACAGCCATAAAATGCAAAAACAGACACAATGTATATCCCCGTGGTAGTGAAGGTATGTCTGTGTGAAACTTGTTCATTTGTAAAAGCTGTAGCTTAACAGTGACATCAGCCACAGTGAGGTCAGGCTGACTTTACCTGCTGCGCAACCAGATTAATGGAGACATCTGCAGGGTGTTTGGTATTTATCTTGGCCCATGAGCTGCTTTCACATGTTATTATGTGTAATATCTGAATTCCCAAACACCAGCTACAGCTCACCTCTGGATACATCTTGTACTGTAAGTAGCCTACAAATAATGCGTGCCAACACTGTTTGACCATATTTATATCTATAGCCACGTAATGAGAACTAGTTTATTTATCTTTTTTAAAAATAACCTTCATAATATGTGATGAATTATTCTGGGTGAATTCCAGCAGATCCATTGTGGATTAGTGGGTTAATTTTAAGTTCACGTGGCCATTAAAATACGTGTGTGCCTGATCTTGTGCTTCCCAGCCAGCATGCTTGTCAGGGAAATTGCAGATACACCTGCAAATGCATTAAGAAGTAGTCAAAAACAGCACCAAAATTGCATTGTGATGCCTAATTAGCATGCACACGGCCTCAATTGTGCCTCTCCTCCCACCCTAGCGTAAGTGCATTCATTCATGGCAGGAAAACACCAAACTCATCAATGTGCAACAAAAAGTAGACATATGCCTGAGAAAAATTACATAAAGACTGCTAAATTGCACTGGCATGAAAATAGAGCCCTCTGTCTGTTACAGTTAACTGCACCCATGGGGTAAGTTGTAAGATCATGTCCCCCATCATTTCCAGTGGAGGTGTATAAGAACGATAGGTGCTAGAAATAGTTCAAGTGTTCCTTTGTAGCAGAGATTTACAGTATATGTTGCTTATGTAAAAACATGATTGTTCCAACTCAAATACTTTTTAAATCATTTTGCACAAACCAAAATGTATTAGGTTGTAAGCTGCACTTCACCAGGTCTACAAAAATGTTCAAGTCAGCTTTCAAGTTATAATTCTAAGTCGAAGGTGGAGTACTGAAAATTTTGGACAGATCTACCACTTGATGAAAAGGTCTATAGCGGTATCATGAAATCATTGGCAAAATGGTTGCAAAGCCTCCATCACTGCTCAGTAATGAAAATCTAGTACTGACATTAATGTAGTTAATGTTGCTTATATGTGACACTGTGAAGGTAGCCTGTTTAAAGGATGTGACTAGAAGCCCCACAGGAGGTCAATGGCTGAACACTCCAAAGTCAAACTAATAGGAGGTTTACCTGTTCTTTCTGTTCCGCTGATGCCTCGTGTCTGCAGATCCCTTTTTTAGAGTTATTTTTGGGGCTTATGCCCTTCATTTATTTACTTATTTTTGGGAGGAAGTAGGTTGCAGAGAGGCAAACAGGAAACCGGGGAGACAGAAAGGAGAACCTCCGACACGTCGGCTTTCAGGCTCAATCCGCTGACGTTGTGCACTGCATGTAGTGTGCTGCATGGCGTGCCGTGCTGTAATCACTCGATGACAGGGTGCCCAGTTTCTGAGAGAAGGAAAAGTAATCCAGTGGTTAGACACTGTAGACAAGTTTTATTGAAAAAAAAAAACATTGACAAGCCCTTAATTAATTAATTACCTATACAGATTTCTACTTGCTTTAGTTGTGTACTTTGTTTAGTTTTTTGACAGATTAATAGATGTGAAAAACATTTAATATTACCTGAAAATGAAATGGTAGCTCATCTTACAAAACTGTTTGTTGATGCCCTGTTTGGTATTCTGCCAGTTTGCGACGTTTGTCCCACTGGACCTATACTTTTTAGTGATGCTGCCATGTTCAGAATTAGCAATTATTTAGGTGAATATACTGTAGTGTTATCAGTGCTAAAATAGGCCAGTATGCACCAGTAGGCAGTACCAGCACTTCTACATTTTACACTTTGGTGTACTGGGGCTTTTTTTGGCATACTGGCACTTCTCAAAAGTTGCCAGTACTCTTTGCTGTCCTCTCTACGGACTTTGAGATGAACTGTGTCTCACCTGGAAAGTGGACAAGAGCAGATGGTGGCAGCAGGGGCGGTGCTATGAAGTTGCAGTCGAAATTGACTTTTTAGGAGTTTTTGGCTAGCCCTAAAAGTTTTGACATCTGTGTCATCTTTGTCTGCCTACTTTTCCGCCTAGGGTACCGGAGTCACTGTGTTAAGGTTCACTTGACCGGTCTTTGAAGTAGGCTACCCGCAGTTTTCCAGAAAGAATTATAATAATACTTTATTTATATAGCACTTTACAACTCAAAAAAGGAGCACAAAGTGCTTCACAATAAACATGCATACCATAGCAAACCTTAAAAGCAACAAAAAATAACATATCGAAAAGGTGGATGATAAAACAGCAAAAGAAAAGATACCCCTAAAAAACTGGGTTAATTGTCAAAAGCCCATCTAAAAAGGTAAGTTTTTAGAGTTACCTTAAAAGGGACCAACTCAGTTATGGACCGTATTTCTGGAGGTAACGAGTTCCAGAGCCTAGGGCCATAGCTGCTAAAAGAGCAAGCAAGCAAGCAAGCAAGCAAAGTTTATTTATATAGCACCTTTCTAAACCTGCGTTACAAGGTGCTTTCCAGTAAAACATAAACAAATAATAATAATAATAAAAAAAATACCTAAGACCAGATAAAACACATCAATACA
>NW_018128121.1:73623-94301 GCF_001952655.1 Monopterus albus
TATTAGTTAAAAGACGAGCTGCTGCATTCTGGACCAACTGTAGTCGGGACATTAAGGCTTGAGAAATGCCAGTATACAGTGCATTACAATAATCCAGTCTAGTGCTAATAAAGGCATGAATTGCCTTTTCAAAATCACTAAAAGAAAGAAAGTGTTTAACCTTAGCCAAAAGTCTCAATTGAAAAAAACTGGCTTTAACTACAGACTTTATCTGTTCGTCCAGTTTAAGAGCACCATCAAATACTACCCCAAGATTTCTCACCTGAGGCCTTCGGTAGGATCCCAAAAAGCTAGGAATGTCAGAACCAGTGACACCAGAGTTACCAATTACAACGCATTCTGTCTTACTTTCATTAATATGTAAGAAGTTATGTGATAACCATGCCTTAATGTCCCTCAGGCAATCCCTCAAGGTCTGAAATGAGTTGCTCTTATTGACATTCAATGGCAAATAAATGTGAATATCATCCGCATAACAATGAAAAGACAACCCATATTTCACAAAAATCGATCCAAGGGGAAGTAAATACAAAGAAAAGAGAACTGGCCCCAAGATGGATCCCTGAGGCACACCACAGTACCAGTGAGCGATCGCCCAATTTTTTGTACCAAGAGCGGGGGAGGGGGACTGGGGATAGGTGGTCTGCAGAGCACAAGGCTCTATGGGGAGAGTAGACAGACACAAGCCCCAATAGGTATGAGTGGGCAAGGCCATTGATATACTTAAAGACAAATAAGAGTACTTTAAAATCGACTCTAAATTTCACTGGCAGCCAATGTAACGAGGAGAGAACAGGACTGATGTGAGCATGTCTGGGAGTACTTGACAGAAGGCGAACCACAGCATTCTGTACAAGTTGTAGCTTCCGAAGGAGAGATTGCAAGATACCGATGTAAAGGGCATTGCAGTAGTCAAGTCTGGATGTAATAAAAGCATGAATAGCTTTTTCTAACTCTGCATGAGATAAGAAGGGCTTCACTTTTGCTAGCATCCTCAAATGAAAGAAGCTAGTTTTGACTACGGAGCGGATCTGTTTATCAAAGTTAAAACTGCTGTCAAATATTACTCCGAGGTTTTTAACAGTATCAGTGACTGAATCTAGTCCTTCTTACTTTTAGCAGTGTCAAAACAGAGGCAACATTCATGGCCTTGAAATCCTGTAGATCGTACCATTTCCACTCCCAAACACGAGGCGCCACCTGGCAGCAGTATGCACAGGACTGTATGCGTAGATTGTGGAAGGGTCTGACTGACTTTACCCGCTGTCCACACAATGAGATATGAGCTATGCTATGGAGAGCAGCGGCACTTTATTCCCCCAATTTCAAGCTCTGAGTGTTATCACAAATAATAGAACCTTTTCTACTTTTGGATTTGGTTAATGTCATATCAATTTTTTCGTAATGATTATAGGTGTGATTTTGTGACACTGACATATGACCTGTTTAGCTGTAAGGCAAACTCTACTTAATGTTCAGACTGATAAAGTGATATAATGATAAATTACTATGTCAGCATCATTATGATGTAAAAATTACAAACTAGCATGCTATAGTTGTAATGTAATGACTCAAAAAAAGGGAAATAATAGCACTAGGATTACATTCCATCTACAGGATGTCCCTTTGGCTGGCTTCATTACACATATTAGAGACCCCCATACACACATACCCACATGCAGACTCTGGCAGTGATTTCAGCTGTGGTAATTAGAGAAGTGTTAGAGGTGAGTGAATAAAACATGCGTCAATCCCTCTTCCCTTCATCTGAACACCCTTTCTTCTATTCTGTCCTCTGGTCGTGTCATTCTCTCTGCTGCCTTTTCTTTTATCTATTTTCCTCCTTTCTTCTTCTATTCTTATTATCACCCGGCTCTCATTTTTCTCCTCTTTATATCTATTGATCTGCTTTTCTCTTCTTCCTTCCTCTCTTATTGTTCTGCTGACTTCCCTCTTTTCCTGTTCTTCTTTTCAAGTCCCCATTTTCTTATTTATCATTGTCTCCTTTCTCTTACTCTTCTCCTCCCCTTTCACCTTCTCCTCTACTGCTCCTCTTTTCTCCCTTCTCCATCATTCCTTGGAGGTAAACCAGTGTGTGCAAGCTGTTGCAGCAAGGGCAGCGCTGACAGATAGAGCTAGTTTAGCAGGGCGAGATATACAGTATGTGTGTAGTAGTACACACACACATGTGCCTCGTAGACACTGCAGGTGTTGCATCAAGATAAATGAGCCGTCATTAGCCAATCAGGTCAGCCGGTGGGAGGGCGATGGAATACTAAGGAGCGAAAGCAGCCTAGTGGAGGTCAAACCTCTGACAGGGGAGATGTGTGTATTTGTGCTCGTGTGTGTGTTTCTGTGTGAGTGTGTGTTGCACAGTGAGACTGAGAAGGAGGATTCCCTGATTAGATGTTGAGCTCTTAAAAAGTTTTCTCCTCCTCCTCCTCCACCTCGCTGCACGAGTTTCCCCTTTCCGTCTTTCCTACATTGTTGTTTCTTCTTTTTTCCCACCAGTGCTCCTCTGGGAAGCGGAGGAGCGCTGAAGATTGTTGTGCTGCCATTTGACGGCCTAATTGGTATCTCCGGCCTGTTGTTTATCTCTTCATTGGTGACTCATCAGAGTGAAGGAGACAGAGGTTGAGTAGCAATTAAAAGTGTTTCAGAAATCTAGCTTCCAGCTCGGAATTTCTGCAGGAGGAAAAGGTAGATGTCATATTATGCTTTTTCCCACCTTTTCTTTAAGCTTCCCAAGGCACTTCTCAAGGGAAAAGGCTATGAAACCAATTAGAAGGAAAGTTAGACTGGAATATATTTTCATTACTCTGCTATAATCAATCATTGTGTGTGTGTGTGTGTGTATGTGTGTTTTCCCTCTTAGCATTTACACTAGGGCTAATGCAAATGGATTTAGGCATAAAGTGTTCATTCTCACAGCCAAGGTGCTGTTGGGTAGGAGGAAGGTAAATGATTAATCCCATGGAAAAACCCTAATCTCCCTTATTCTATCCCTCTCTGAAAGTGTGTGTGTAGAGGGTTTTCAGGATGGCCCATGGCTCACTTTGATCACTAATCCTTTCTCTGGCCTGACTTTCTATCCCTCATTCTCATTTCCTCTGCCCATCTCTCCACTCTCCTCTCATCTCCTTTCCCGCTTTCACATTACATGGCCCATTGCCATGTCTGCATTGTGAGCAGCTTACAGGCAAATATCTAGGGCAGGGCACCCTCTCTATCTTTCTGACTCAGTGTCATTCTCCCTCCGCCTCTTGCTCCTGCTTTACTATACTTTGCCGTTTTCTCAAAACAGTATAATACAAAATAGATTCTAATTTTTCAAGTGTATACTCACATGCCATGTGTTGGCAGAATATTTGTCTGCTATAATTGTTCCTCTTCTCCACACTGATTGTGAAACAGTCCTTTCCTAACACACTGTAAAGGTGTTTCACTGAGCACAAATCTCATTTTAGAAGTGGCTACAACACAGAAAGCACAGCCTCCCCTGTTTATCAACTTAGAGTTTGAGATTACATATAGTAACTGGTTGACAGATCTGTGTCTGTGTGTGTTTAGAGGAGGGAAGAGCTGCACACCTCTCTCTCTCTCTCTCTCTCTCACACACACACACACACACACACACAGCTGAGTAAAGGACAAGAAGGCTCTCTCCATAGTGCAACAATCAGCCAGTAACAGAGACTGTATGAGCAGCTTATCAAACAGCTGTTGATCAAACAGAACACAAACTTGCAGAAATGTGACGTATTCGCTGCTTTGTCCTTGGTCCACTCACTGAAGTCTTCGTTTCATCCCTAAACCAATGAGTGAATGTCTGTCATATTTCTTGAATAGCTGTCAAACTAATAACGATATCAGCATCAGTCCTAATGCCAGCAGTGGGTTTTCATGGTCAAGCAATCATATTATAAGGGTTAAACTGTCATGGGAATATTTCTTTAATGACATTACGGGGAAACAGAGCTGCGCCTGTGGTGAAAGTCTGCGAATCCCTGAGTGCTGTCTAGATTTCATCATTCTTATGTATTATTTCTTATTATATATTTTGTATGTTATTGTATCTTATATGTTAGATCAAGTTTTTATGCATTTCAGTTTAATTATATTGATTGAGTACTTTTTTTATATATATATAATTTTTTACTTAATTGACTTTTTCTGCCATATTGGTCTTTTGTCTGTGAAGTACTTTGAATTGCACTAACTTGCACTGATTTTGATTTTGATTTGATTAAAAGCGGACAGGCAGCAGGTAAAGTAAATATGGAAAAACAATGGCACTTCTTTCTGCTCCCACTCTTTCATTCCTCTTTCTCCACCAGTCACTTTTTTCTCCTCTCTCTCCACTGCTCTGAGATCAGTGTGACCTTTCTGTCCTCCTTTCTCTTGCTTATTCTCTCACTCATTACCTTTTTTCCTCCTCTCAGTTACAGGTAATCTGTCCAACCAGCTGAGGTGAGAAATCTCGTGTGTGCACGTCACATGTCTTTTTTACTTCAGGGGACATTACATTGACTTTCATGTATTTCCTGGAGCCTTACCCTTACCTTAACCTCTACTTGCCTTACTCTAACCCTCACCTTAACCTTAAGCCAAATCATCACTTCAAATGTAATGATTTACATTTTGCAGACTTGCCTTTTGGTCCCATAAGAATGTCCGGTCCTCACAATGTATCTGTGCAGATTTACAGTATGTTCCCACAACATGAGTAATACCAGACCACACACATTCTCTCTCTTCTCTGTGTTTGCCGCCCTCAGTATGCCTCTCTCTGTCCTTCTCTCTCTCTCTCTCACACACAGTTCACAGCCCCTCTAAGGCTCCTACCAGTGCCTCACAGCATTATTATTCAGTGCATTCATAACTTCATAGAGGAGTATAATGTTTAGCTAGATAGTTATTGTGTGAGTGAGACCTTGTAATACCTGATGCTTTTTGCCCAGGCTTCGTTAAGTAATGTTCCCACAGGGAACTTGGATGTTATAGTTACTGTAAATGGCGACACCTCACTGGCTCTCTGTAGTCCACAAGGGGACAGGAGACATAGAAGCCAGTAGACAGTACTGTACAAAGATTATTTTTCTCCAGCCTTAGTAAAGTTAAGTCAAATTTTCCCATGTAGCAGAGATTTTAAATCTGCACTCTGACAATGGCTGTCATGGACTGTACATCCCCACTAATTTGTGCCATTTTGTTTTTGAGAATAACAGGCATATAGTTTTGCTGGCACTACTGACTTCTGGTCTTTAACGCACCACACCTGACTTTGATCACTGGTGTGGTCAACTCAGACTCAAGGCCAAATAAGTTCATACATACACAGTTAGCCACAGTTAGCCAAATCATGCCTAAGGCAAAAGTGTTTCTTCAGCGTCAGAGGGAGTTAACTGTGTACATTTTAACAACACATTATTTTCTGGGAACTTGTCATAGCGTTTTATTAAAGGAAAAGGTCAGTCATTTTTATATTAATAGTATTTTCAACATCCCCAAACATAGACTAGAACCAACAATGTGTTGCCTCTACTCATAGTTAACAACTGTCAGTCTCCAACTTGGATTAGCTTGTTTGCTTCCACTCTAGTTCAAAAACAATTAAAAACACATCAGTGAAACACACTGTAGCACTGGGTGACACGTTTCTTCATTACAAAACACAAGACCCGAATGAATGTTAAACGTTTTGCCTCAAAGGCTCCAAACAATCGTAAATTGTTACAGCATCTGAAGTAAGTAAGACTCAACTGTACATATGAGATATATTGGTGTGAGCTCTCTGCTTTGTTTACAGTCTGCCAGATCTCATGCAGGCAAGACTATTATTAAGGAGAGTAAGCAAGCGTTTAAGATTTAAATGATTACTCCAAATCCAATTTTAAATCATATTCAGTTTCAGACCTAGCTTATTTAACCTAAATAATAAAGTACACACTCAATCAGTTAAACTTTAAGTAAGAAAAGCACATTTCCAATGCAGCAGATGGTTTTATTTGTTTAAAAAAAAAAGCTTCCAAAGTGGAAGATGTTCATGTATTAAATGGCATTATCTTTGAATAAGTATCAAGAAAATTCCACTGTATTCACAAAAACAAGTTGAAATGGCCTGGTTTGCAGCAGGAAGCAGTGGATTTTTCAATTCAATATCAAAGTTCACTATTTAGGAAAGTGATTAAAATAGGCATTTTTTTCATCATGTGACAACACTGACATATCAATGTTGAGTACTGATGTATCCTGGGGGGAGGGAGGACAAATCCAGGCACAGGTGAAATGGAGGAGGTGGTGGTGGTGGTGGTGTGTGTGTGTGTGTGTGTGTGTGTGTGTGTGTGTGTTCAGGGGGCCAAGCACAAAGCACTGGCCTGTGAAGAAGAGAGAAAGCTCCTGTGTGTTGTGTAGTCAATAGGTTCTTTGTTCACTAGGCCTGGGAGACAGTTAGCCATGAGGACAGACCGAGACTCCAGTGCACCCTAGTATACCTGAACTTACACACACACACACACACACATACACACACACACCGTAGCTAAGCCTGATAAGATGTCATTCAATCTCCAGTGTTCCTGCTTCACCTTCTTTACCACCTTATCAGTTTTCCTTCTTTTCTCCTCTTTGCTGCTTTCTTCTTTCCTCTCTCTTTCTATATGCATATCCATCATGGGCTGCCCCTTCCGTCTTTGTGTTTGAGCAGCAGAAGCTGTTTCACTGTTTTTTTCCAGCCCTCTCGGTTATCTTGGTTGAGGTATTGCTGGTGGGTGGGAGTTTTTACCTGAAAGCCAGACAGAGGGTATTTTGTGTAGGCCAAGGGAGCAAGGGATAGTGGGAAGTACAGGAGAAAGATAAAGTTGGGAAGGGAAGGTAAAATGGAGAAAGACAAGAATTCAAACATTTGGTATCAAAAATAAGTGCAGGAATTCCAGGGCACACTTTGGTTTAACATTCATGTAATGGTGAACAAAAGGAGCAACTAGGGCTGGGGCTTCAAGCTAGAAAAGAACAATATGGTGGCAGAGGAAACAGCAGGAGACAATGTGTTTCACTTAATCAAATAAGCATTAGGGAGTTGGTTTATATGCGGTTGCACAACGAAGAATGAAGGGAACCTGGAAAAGTGCAGGATTTCTGCTGATACGATGAAGTAAGTAAAATGAAATCTGCAGCAATTTTATTTCATTTTCATCAGCTTCTTCTCTTAAAGAGCAATCTGTGAATTCTGTGAACTGTAATGTGTCTCTGAAGTGTACCCTCTACATTTAATGACCTAAAAATGCTGTAGATGAAAGCCAGTGCTTTGGGATTCTGAATATTTGAGGCCACTGCAGAGAAAAACTTATGTTTTATACACCAGTTAGACTGTGCTGTTGCCTGCTTGATGGGAACTAAGAAGGTTTCTTAGTGGTTAGTAATATTCCATGAGAAGAAGTCAGGCACAAGTCAGCATGAATCACAGATAAAGTATTTCTGTTCTTTCTGTGTCTGGAAGCAGGCACAATATAAATAATGGATAATGGTCTAATACGTTTTCTGTGGAACGTCTGTGGGCTGTTGACCACTGGGATCAGCATTAGGATTCTGTCACTCAAACTCAAAGGCACAACATTCAGTTTATCTATTGCTCTGCGCACACACACACATACATACACGCTTACTTGTAGGTTCTCAAATGCTCTCGCAGACACTGATTGCCTTATCTCATCGTCCATACAAGAAGATAACAAATAAACCACATTGTCTGTTTCCAGAGGATCTCGATAAGACACAAATCAGCTTACATACACACATACATGGGCAAAAACCTATGCATATAAATATATACAAGACATACCAGGCGGGATAACAGATTTTCACAGGACTGAGGTTGAAAAAGATTAAAAACAAGGATGAATGACTGTGACGTTAATCCTACCTGCTTCAGACTCCCACTGAGTACCCCATTTACTTTACTCAGATGCTGCTGCTTTATCTCTCATTTATTCTTATCTCAGCATGTCTTTGCAGCTCTTTCACTGTCCTATTCCCATGCTCATTGCTAGAAAAGAAGGGATTCCCCTTCAAACGGCAAAGCAGCTCCTGATTCAACAGATACAGTGGAAACTTTCAGCTACTGTGCATGTGTGTTCAGCTATTAGCAAGCACACAGATGTGTTATTTATTTTCTTATGAAGAAAAAGATGAAAGCCTCTCTACCACTGTTATGTCTGTATGAAAAATATGAAGCTACAGCCAGGAGATGATTAGCTTATCTTAGCATTAGGACTGGAGATATGGGGAAGCAGCTAGCCTGGCTCAGTTCCAAAGTAGGAAAAACCTGCCTCCCAGTGCCCCTTAAGCCCATTAATGAACCAGTCATATCTTATTAATTACACAGTATATCTTGTTTGTTTAGTTATCTAACTCTCCAGCAAAAAGTGAAATGTCACAAAATATATGATTCAGTTTAGTGTAGGTATATGTGTCTGAAGGCTATTTTCCATACAAAGAGACTTCAGCCTAATTATGCTCCCATCTAACAGAACTGGTATGTTTGGAATGAAAGTAATTATCGAGAGTGATAATGTATTGTTTAATTACATTTAATGTGTCACAGTAGAAGTTAACCAACACATCATCTGCTGATTGCCTTTTTCTTAACAAATATCATCAACCAGAACTGGTCTGAACTTGGTTTGGACCCGACCATGGTTACTTCATGCGTGGTGTCATACTGTACTCAAACCTGTGGCAGTTCATTTATGTGTGTATTTATGGATGCATGTGGGCTGCTCTCTCTCTTTCTTTGGTAATGTTGACTCATCCATTTTCAGTCAGTTAATAATTCAGATGCTCTGCAGGCTGTGTTTTCATCTGTTTCATCTCTGCATTCGCCTGTGAAACAACCCCTAGTAATTACACATCACCAAAACAAGACACTAACGCCAATGTCTGGCGGCATGGCTAGGGATGGCGAGCCAGCGAGTGCGAGGAGGGTAAGTGTGAGAGAAGGAGAGATTGAAGGACAGGAGGGGAAGGATTGGAGGATGCACAAGAGACAAAGGATACACAGTGGAGAGAGGTGTCTCAGCACTGTTGTAAATCCTCTGCAGGGCCTTGTAAGCTGTCAGACAAGCTCAAGGTGTTAAAGGCATGAAGTGGGAGGGCTACACACACTCATGGACACTCACACAAACTATTATGCTGAGAGAAAAGTTTACTCCTACCGTCATGACTGGCTCACTGCTGTGTTTTATGGCTTTCTATTCCTATGTGATTTTCTATAGCATGTCACATAGGGTCTAAAGCCATTGGGTACAGAGTGGGAGATCTCCAGACAAGGATTAGACAGATATCTGGAAAGACAGAGGAGGGATAAAAGAAGAGCATGTGGAAGTTTAATAGCATGTATATACACACACACACACATACCTGTCTACACTGCATGGCCTGAGGCGTTTTGTCTCTGCTTGCAGGCAGCCCAGAGCCCAGCTCAGCTAATTGCCCCCATATGAGACAGGCTGAAGCGCACATCAATCCTTATGGCCATACACATGCAAAAACACACAAACACCAAGGCATACACTTTATGTTTGGTTTGTGGCTGTGTTTTTGTCACCCACTCTCTCCCATTTGCATTACACAAACATGTACACACACAATAACAGTAGATACACTCCCCAGCCAGGCCTGTTGGTGCTGCTGACTCAGCCTGCTATTTAATGAAGCTCTCAGTTTCACCTCGCCTCTCCTAATCTCAGCGCTCGTTGGAGATTGGCTGCTAGCACGCTAGTGAAAAAAAATGTTAACCTTGGGAGTTTAGTGAGCCTTAAGACTACTTCTGGCCTTCTGTGTGTGTGTGAGAGAGAGATGGAGAGGGAGGGAGTGGGGGAGAGAGAGAGGAATTGAAGCACAAATGTGGATGTGAATGTGAAAAATGCGAGAAGAAGCATAAGGAGTTTTTTCTCCTTAATGAGTTTTTCTTCTCGTTGAGTGACAGCACTCAATAGTCCTCCACGCCAATCTTAACTGCAGCGTATGCGTGCATGTGGACTGACCTATTGACTGAACCGCAGTACGTTTCTCTGCATTGAATTTTTTGCTGACATCTGTGCAAAAAATGTGAAAAACAAACACACATAGACGTGCACTGCCTTGAGGATTATATTAACACCTGACCGCCATTTGCGGCTGCAGGCTTGTAGGTGATAGGTAAACAGCAAATAAAAAACATACAATTTGGCACTAATTGTAGGTACAATTAGAGTGTCAGCTGAGACACTTCTTGTTCTTTCTAAATGCTTAACTAGCACAAACGTAAGGCTTTTATTGAGGGAACAGAAGGTGAGCTACACATGTAAAGTGTGTCCACAAACAAACAGTTCAGCATAAATTAAGAATAATATTTCATATAATAAATGAATGAATGGCTTTTCTTTAAGTTTGCATCACAATCTTGAATTAAGTAGTTTGAATAGTTGAATAGTTATTTTTAACGTTCTCAAAGCAGGAGCCATGCTTGCTTTCTGCATAAAATGCTAGGTGATGGGCAGCTGGAGCACTTTAATACATCATTGGACAAAAAGCGTTGTTATGAAGTCAGAGGTACAAACCTGTACATGTAAAAAAGTTAAATGTGACAGCCAGTCATCTTACAAATCTGTTGCAATAGAGGAATATTATGCTTTGCAGAAACTTGATAATAATTAGCATTTTGTAGTATCTGTAAATTGCTATATAACAATTCAGTTCCCGC
This sequence comes from Monopterus albus, assembly GCF_001952655.1. Taxonomy (NCBI): domain Eukaryota; kingdom Metazoa; phylum Chordata; class Actinopteri; order Synbranchiformes; family Synbranchidae; genus Monopterus; species Monopterus albus. The sequence continues at coordinate 84,365 of NW_018128121.1, forward strand.
AGCCTGATAATCGTTACAATGGAAAGTTGCACAAACCCTCCATAACATTTATTGACAGTTTTGTTTGTTTTTGTTTTGTTTTGTCTTTTAAGCTCACTGCAGGTTTTTTATAGCTCACTCAGAAGTACCAGAATTCCCATCACTACAAATATGGATCAAATTCTTAGGGCTACTGGGTTGAGTTCCCATTTGCACCAATGAAATGTCTGAATTTGGTCAACCTCCATTTCTAAGCTTCTTCTTACTTCAGCAACAGCTGAGGTTCACATTGTATCAAACCAGCTCCCAAACCCAACTAAACTTAACTTTTCAGAACACTGAACTAATTAAAACTGATGGCTATAATATAAACAACAGTATAATTAAATTATCAAGGAAATGCCTGGGTTTTTATCATAAGGAACATTGGGAAAACAATAAAAAAAAAAAAACTGCAATTAGAATTTACAGTTTGGAAAATACTTCAGAGCTACTATGTCCTCCCACTTAAACAACAATAGTTGTAATCAGTTCTGTCAGCACTGCTGCACAACATTTTCCTCCTACAGATTCCACTGAACAGATAAGAAAAACCACTGTGGCTCACCTTTTTCTATATTTGCTGCCAATATGGCTAATTGCTACCTGCTACCTAGCAAAAAAAAACAGCAAAAAAACCAAAAACAAATGTATAAATTGAATTAGTTGAATGGCTGGAGAAGAAAGAAAAACTGACAAAAATATGTATACAAAGCATTTTCAAAACAGGAAAAGATGGTACTTCATTAAAGCAGGTTGTCGGTACAGAATCATCCATTATTGCTAACACATTTCAGCAGCAGTCCCTCCTCAGAAAGTTAATTTAATAACTTAGACGTCTCTGTGAAGCTCGCACATATTTACGTGTTCAGTTTATTAAATTGTCCATTTTGTGTGTTTAAAGTAACCACTATAGGAATGCATTCAGTGTTAAATATTGATGCCTGTACTGCACTGTGAGGCTCTGTTGCTAAAAGCGTTTACTGTACAGAATGAAATGACAACTACTCACTTTATCATTTGTTTTTTACTTCAGGCAAACTCTAAGTAAATCAAGTTAAGCCAGAAAGTGCTAATCAGAAAATTTATAGTGGCTCAGTATGCACAAAAAATGAAGCCCCCTTTCTTCTTCTTTGATTCCAGGTATCCACGTCTGACCTCTTGGGATAAAACTCCATAGGAGCAGTGTGATGTCTTGGCAGATTGCCTGATGAAGGAGGAATTTTTTAACACACCTCCTCCCTCTCTCTGCAGCTTCACGTGGATGCGGTGCATCAGATAGGCCATGCCTTTCACCTGTGCCTGTTTCTGCGGCCTGAACGGCTTCTGCCGCAGACGGGAGAAGAAGAAAAAGGAGCAAGAGGACGAAGATGAGGGTGAGGAGGAAGAACAATGGAGGGATCAGGAGACCGTGGTGTGACAGTGTCGCTGTCTCCCCTCCCCTACCCCGGTGCTTCAGCCTTTAACAGACTGCAATGTACAGCCCAGGTTACCGCTGCTCAGTACAGACTGTCTAATATTATGTGTGGGAACAATATAAGAGGGATGTAAGGGGCTTCAGCATGCACAGGCTTTTATGCAAAGTTCTGAATTAATTGGACATTTTTCATTCATTCATCTCTGTTGCTGAAATCCTTGAACCAGCTGCTGAATATTTTTACATTAGTACCCAGGAGTCAAACTTCAGGTTCTATTGTGTTTCTACTTTTTAAACATCCCAAACCCAAGAACTGCAAAGCTGTCTTGAGAAATATTCCTCAAGATGTACCAGCAAACAAAATGAAAGCCTGTGAACTCTTAGCTAATCCCCATTACCCAACTCCACTTTCCCCCTGGCAGCTGGCTGAGAACTTTGCTTCAACTGATGTGGTTCTTAACAAAACATATTTCTGTTTGATTCATTTTTTTTGCCATACCTAGTGCCTATATAAGGTGCCAAAAGGCGAGAGGCTCTAGAAATCCATTATTTCTCTCTGTCACACCTCTCAGTGATAGCCCATCTCTCCCTTCTCCTCCTTAAATAGCAGCTCCCACACAGAGTCTGAATTGGAGCCAGAGTTCAGTGGAGCTCTGCGCCTCCTCACCTACCTGCTTATGCCAGATCAACTTAGTGAAAACTTCAGCCAAGTGAGAAAGTGAGCAGTAATTTCCAAAGTCACCCATGGAGGACCGGAACCCGTCTCGCTTTTCACACTGAGCTGGGCCTGATCTAAAGCTGAGCAGCTGTCCAATCAGCAGCTTAGCTGGAGTGTGAAGATATGAGTCAAGGGTCAGTATGAGCAACAGGCTTTGTGAGACGCCCCTGCTCTGGTGCCGTACTATCTCTGACTCATTAATAGGCAGACAAGTAATTACACACACACACACACACCAATGTGAACACATCCATTAATGTCCACTGGTGGGAGTGGCGTGTCTGTCCGTAAATGCCACTGCGGTGCGCTTCCAGCTGTCACCTGTTTGAGTGTGTGACTCCTTAAGCATGTGTGTCTGTGCTTGTGTTTCTTCTTGGCTGCAACAATAGAGTTTCAAACCTGAAACAAGTTGTTAAGATATCTATTCATCTTTTACGAACTGCCTTTTCAGAACATGCATTGAGACACAAAGACACACACATTCATAGGTCTCATTAGTTTGTGTGATTATGCATGGCACGTCCAGTCAGGCAGTGGAGATGTAATTAACCTTTTCCAGCAGGAAACAGATGCCTGGATGTCACACACAAACACAGACAATGACATACACACACAGATGCACACACAGATGCACACACACACGCACACACACACGTCTGCTGTCAGGGAAACAAAGCCAACGTCATGGTGTCACGGAAACAAAGCCCCAGAAGCGCCGCCTGGCACTCTGTGATAATCCCCTCACACATATTTACATTCACGATTTAGAATACGCCTCGGTGTTGCTGTCTTCACCCCCCAGGCACGCTGTGCCCCCAACCCTTCCCCACTCCAGCCCCTAGTCATCCACCTCTTTCTCAGCCGTCCACCTTTTGGCCTTTCCCTCGTTCATTCACTTTTTTCTTCCACCATCTCTTCATCCTCTAAATCTTTGACATCTCTCCCAAAACTCTCTTTGTCATCAAGTTCATCTGATTATTATCAGTGGATAGTACATGGCCTTGCATGGCAGCTCCCACTGATTAGCCCTCTGACTCTTGATATCAGGGATTTCTTCAGGCAGGCAAAAAGCTGCTTTGTGACAGATTAATGTACAGCTGTCACCAGGTCGTTGGTGTGCCTCTGTCCCTGCTTGGAACAGATTGTGTATTTATTCATTCTCCTGCTACAAGCGGCAAAATGAGACAAAGCAAAAGTCATTTCACAGTATAGAGCACCTATTATGATTCACTGTGTTACGACACAGCCCTAATGAGAAACAGAGCGAGAGAGAGGAGGGGCTGGAGGAGGATAAGAGAGGAAGAAAGGAAAAGATGGTAATGAGACCAAGAGTCAGATATGGAAGAGGGGGCTAATGCTAGACAGAGCATTCATGCTAATTGGCTACAGCGGATAACTTTCTGAGCTGGGGATGTGTGTGTGCATGTAGTGTGGGCAGAGAGAAAAGAACAGCCTGATCTGTTGGCGTTACACTCGTTTAACACTCCCTCCATTTCACCTTTTTAATGAGAGGAATATTCGCTCCAGTAATGGCGAAAGACTTGGTAACGATTTGTTGCTCTCTCTCACACACACACACACTTGGAATTGGTAAGATGGGGGGAGGGGCAGGAAGGAAATAGTTTTGGCAGAGGTGAGTGTGTTTTCCCATAAGCACCACAACCCAGCCTTTTATGGATCATGGCAATTTTCAGGGATTGTAACTCAAGGACAAACAGCTAAAAATAGAGGGGTGGTGCACGACTCTTGTGATAGCAGGGAGGAGAGGAGTGAGATGGAAGGATGCGCGTGAGCATGTGTGTGGGTGGGGACAGTGGAAACGAGTCTTGTCGCATTAGATTTGGGTCAGAAACGAGGGAAGAGCCGACGAAGCGGAGAACGTTACAGACGTTAGGGAGATCCATCACCCACTGCTCCCTGCACCTCACGCTCATTTCCTTCGACACCTTGCCACCCTGTCCCCTCTCTCTCTCACTTCACACACACACCTGCAGGGGATAGGAAAAAGGGCATCGGAACAGGGAGCGGGGATGGTGAGAAAACCACTGGAAAGACAAAGGAGAAGTCGCAGGGCAGAAAACGACGGAAACGTAATATGAGAGATTAAACCACAGCTTGATTATAATAGATTATAATATGAATATATGCAGTTCTATCCAAGACCCTGCTGTATAATGAGTGCATACATACATTTATACTATGAATGAAATGATCCCAGTAGGAAATGAACTCTAATGGTGAAGCCTTGCTGTTGCTACTGAACTGAATCAGAGAGTCAGTTCAGAAATAACATTTGACAGTTTCAGAAACATGCTTATTGACTTTTCTGTCAAAAGTTAGATAGGAAGAACTATACCCCCCCAATACTGTTTAGATGTTTAGTATGGATGTAGAAGGAAGCAGAAATCAATCATCTTAGCATAAAGACTGCAAGCAAACAGAACTCATGGCAGGAATGTGACTGAGCATATTTCTCAGAAGACCAGACCTTTCTCTTAATCCACAAGGTAGTGTGTTGGTCTACTCTTTGTGTCACATATGTGATTGAACTGTTTAACCCTGTCCATGACTGTGCCTTGCTCATGGAAATAAAACCCCCTAAACCCGACAACTGAAATTCCCCTGAGAAGTGAAATCTCATGCAGAAGTGCCAAAAGAAATGCTACCACTGCAATTGTCACACAGTAACATTGCCTGAATTATGAATGTGCAGCAGCAGGATGTAAAACAGTCTGCAAGCGCTGCTCACCTACAAATCGCAAAAGCTGGCAGCATCGCATTTCAAAATTTGCAAGTAAATTGCAAATTGTAGATACATTTCCAGTTTCTTCAAGACACACAATCAGCACTGGGACACAAGAGTCACATTTGCTTTGATTAATAAAATGTAAAATTAACGTGAATGTAGCCTACATGATCTCATACTACAAATCACGGCTTACATGTTGCATGTAGTATATTTTAGTATAAAGATAAAATGCTTTATGTTCCAGACATCCACCTACTTTAGGGACTATTCCTTGGATTAGAAAGTAGGTGATTTCAGATGTGGCCTACCACAAAACATATTAGTTTATTTATTTGCTTGGTAATGTGAGTGAATCAACGCACTTCTGTGGTAAATTTATGGTTCGCAAAACACTAAAATTCCTGCCCATGCATAAAATTTGACATATCTTTGAACTGAGGCAACAGCACTGTCTACAGAAATTTACAGTCCAATAAATAATGTTTTCATTATTAGGCTGAGTATCTGTCGCCTTTATTTACTTCAGTGATTAGACACAGCAATGATGAAGATATTATTGCATTTAAGCAGCAAAACATCCTGTAATAAACTACTCAGCAAACTCAAGGTCCAGTTATTATTTGATGAAGGGATCTCATGGTCCTCATCAGCTCTACAAATCAAAACAGATTCTTATAACAACTAAGTCATTGGAATCCCCAGAGCAAAACTATTAAGTGGACCTTGAGTTAAAAGGTTGTTTTTTTTTTTTGTAAAGTCATACTCATTTTTAGACATTTAGACATTGAGACATTTATTGCATGACATTGTCCTCTCTACCTCCACGTGTCCTGTCTGCCACTATCAAATAAAACCAAAATGCAAAGTAGCATCCACACAGGTGGCAGCGGCAAATAATAATGTATGTACACTTGAACATTAGCTACCCAAACTCACCTTGCCTCTGCCATCACGTTTTCTCAGAAATCAGTGGAGGCATTAGCGGTGAACGCTTGCCACGTTAAAGTACCTATAGAGCTATCCAGGCAATTAGATCCCTGACAGCCTTAGTGCCTCACTTCAGGGTATGCAACCTTCAACAGACATAAAGCTTTTCTTTTCCCTTCAGCATCTCCTGTGTTGTCCATTCATTATTTCTTCCTTGCTCACCCACATCTGTTCAGTTTTCTTAATGAAGACAAAAGTGATGGTCCCACCAAGGCTAATTAGGAGGACTGAGATGCAGAGCACTGATAGACTGGTGATAGAGTCAGAAGGGAAGCACCAACGCAGACCGCTTAGAGCTCTCACCAGTCCCAGAGCATCAGAGTGGGAAATGGGGAAAAGGGATGCAGAGAGAGGGGATACAGTACAAATGAATGGATGAGGAGCAGAGAGATATATAGCGTAATTGAGATTGTAATGGGTTTTGTCAGGAGCACCTGTCAGGGTCAGGTTAAAACAGCTTCAGTGAGAGAGGAAGAGAAAGATGAGAAGATGGGAAGAGAGAAGGGGCCAATTGGAGTCGGGATCCCCATGAGGAGAGGGCCTAGTCCATGCCAACCTCACCTGATTGCCAATTTGTGCCAGTCTGCAGATATCAAATACCAATATGTCTTGCCCGCAGACACACAAACACCTCTGACTGGAGAGTGCTAACCAGCTAAAAGCACCCATACACATTCAGTCACACACATGCACAAACTCACTGACTGATTAGACACATATAGCTGCTTAACAACATGTTCAAGGTGCAGACCTGTACCATGCCATTGGAAGATAAATCTGCCACTGTTAAATAGCTAGTTCTTCCCAGGTCCTGGATAAAAATAAGGTAGAGCACTGCTTAGATTGCAGCCTGTTATGCCAACCTAAGACCTATGCTATGTTCATTACCGGCCCTGCCCCAACCCCAACCAATCCTATCTCTCTTGATGTTCTCCTGCCAAAACCAAATGCTCTATTTGTGATGGAAAAGCAATTCTGACACCCTTGAGGTCGATGTCTAAAAAGTGATGAAATTAAGTTGAGTCAAATTTATTTATAAATCACTGTTAAAGCTGTATCTGGCAATTCAACATGCTGACAGGCCCAAATGGCAGCGAGACATAACATAAATGACTGAAATGCAAGCCCTCACTACTGAGAAGGTCTGTCCCAGTAAGTCTCAGTAAATGTTACACTTGTGGTCCAGATAGGGTCCAGGTGGTGATGAGGTTCAGCCATCACCCTGGGGACAGCGTTCTCAATCAGAACTGTTTAGGATTGCACTTTTTTTCAATTTTGTTGAGAATATACTGTGCCATCAAACATTTCGACGGCAGAATTTTTTTTAGGCAAACAGTAAACATTTGCACTTTGGCTGAGAGAAAAAGTGTATTTTAAATGGTAATGCTTTAACAAATGTGCTTCATACAAATGAAAAGCCATACCTCAGATATGAAAAAGTTGATTTATTATCTGGTTGAAGACAAGGACAGTCCACTGGCTTTTCTAGTTACTGCACTATTACACCATAATTCATGCTTGGTGCTTTACCTCTCCCCACACAGGGTGATTATAAAACTGTGCCTCAAAAGAGAGATTAAAAGAAGAATGGTCAAACTGAGGGCGAAGGTCAAGATCTAGTTCTACTCACAAGTCTCCCACTACACAGTGTAATTTATAAGAAAAACATACCTGCTCCTTTTGTAGCCTGATGTGATATCTATGCCACTAAGCTATCCTAGTCCAGTGAAGCTAGTTTGCCAGCTAAAAACCAGCTGTCATGTTGCATTATATTAAGTGATATTATTATGTAACATGTTACCAAAGTAATGCAACACTGCCTAGTATGGATCATGCTTAAAAAACCCTACAGTTGCCATAATGCAACTCAAAAGTGTCTTGGAGTAGACCCTGCCTGCCTGCTGCCCATATCCTTTAAAAAATATTTTGGAAGTCAAGTCAATGTTTATCTACAGAATGGGCTCATGATGCTCCACTGCTGAAACACCATGATTATATTTTTGATTAACCTATAAACACAAACCGAATGTCTAATACTTTTTATCCCAATTTAGTTTGGTGATTGTGAAATAGCATTCATAAATTCCTCAAGAACTTTTTAGTAGGTTATGCAGGCATGAATACAGCATCACAGCACCAAATAATTAACTCTTTTGATTTAGATCCTCACTTCTGGAAAAAAATGTCAAAGATCTTCAGATAATTTGCAACAAGGGCTGGATTGGTTTTATTGTATCCACAGTATTTATTCTTCTGCACAAATTAACGAGTTATTCTACCACCTCCATTATCTTGGGGGCAACAGTACATGCCATATTTAGGAACGCTTGCTATTAACACTTTAGACAGTTTTGTTTTTTCAATTCCAGTGCCCCACATACTGCACAGTTTTGTAAATACCAGCAACATTACTGGGGCTCTGGAATGTAACCTTGTTCATTGGCATAATCTGAAATTTGAAGCAGTTTTACATCAAGTGTCATAATTTAGTTAGAGTAATGAGAACATTTTTGAAAAACTGGCAGCAGAGTCAGCAGCAGCTCTGCCAGCAAAATACTCAATTTATGTACAGTTAGAAGAATGCTGACAATCTCCTGGTGCCTTCAGGTTTAGTGGGCTGAAGGTTAAAGGAGATCATCATCATCACCTTTAACAGAATCCATAACTCTTAAAAACTTCTACAATGACTTCTGGCTATCTGACCTCACACATACCATGTTCAGCCGTACTAATGCTACTTATAACTACTGTGCAGCTAAAATAAGGAAAGAAATGAGGGGGCACAGAGATGTGTTTTAAAGTAAACAGAGAAAGACTTTTCTAATTGTCAAGGGCTGTAAACAGGTCATGTGTCCCACATATCTGATGCCACTTCACCATCATCGATGGATAATAAATCAGTTTCTCTCCCCCTTTTTCCCTCAGTCTTTCCTCTTCGTCGTGCCTCACCTCCTGTTCCCCCTCACACTCTGTTTCATCTATACACACACTCACTCCCACACACCATTGCTGGTCGATACCAGAGCGGGTATTGAGCAGTGGCTGTGGTCTAAATGAGAGTTTGATTTCTCGTGGGGTGTTAGCCCCTGTAACCATGGTGTTGAGTCGCCATCAGAGACCTCTTCGTCAAACGCTCATTGATGAAGTGCGTGTGTGTGTGTGCGTGTGCCGCCAGCGGCCGCTTTCAGCGCCTTTTCATTTAGTTGTGCTCAAGAACAATACTTTTCATTAGAGGCTGATAGCATTCATTAAGAGCAATTCAGCAGGGCCACTAATGAGCTGATCTGCTCTTGAACACTTCATTCTCCTTGAAAAACAATGAAGCATGGTGTCACACAAGCAGACGCACACACACAAAAACACTTGATCCAATTGCATCTTGAGTCAATTCTGGAAACTGTTATTTCATCAGAGCTACAAATAAGTGAAAACTAGCTGGCTGAGTCTTTGTTTAGGAAGCTCTGGCTTTGCTTTCTCTGGCATTAAGCCTTTCTGCTCAAACAGCAAATACTCTTTGTGTCGTTTGGGCCCATTCATAACATTTACTAAGCTACGGATATTGTCTATATCAACAAAAAGCCTGTGCCTTCGATCCAATACGTGGCCAAGCCACTGAGCACTTAGTAAACCACTCAGCAGTTTCCAGAATCCAGATATTAATGTTGCTTCGCTCCGAGCATCCAGACTTTACTTTTGTTTGACAGAATTTGTGTTTGATGTTTGTAGCATCTTGCAAATTCTTTCACTCCTGTTATCCCTCTGCACTTTTGCTGCCACCAAACAGCACAGCCTGTTTCTCTGGCATTTGAATGAGTGTAAAGCTATCTCCATTTTCTATGGAGTTTCTATATTATTCATATCTCTGGGCCTTTGCGGCGAGAAATAAGCGAGGCAGGGATGGAAAGAGAAAAACAGAGAAGGAGGAGGGACCTTTGACATTGACAAACAGCTCAACACAGTCAGATACATAAACATGAGGTCAGAGAGTATCGCAGTGGGAGACGGAGAAGGAAGAAGGAGAAAGGGTAAGAGAGAGAAAGTGTGAGAG
>NW_018128121.1:94313-99679 GCF_001952655.1 Monopterus albus
GGGGGAAAGTCATATGTACTGCCTCAGAAAGGTTGCCTCTCACTGACAAGCTCTCACTCTGATCACAAACCCCACCAACCAGTGCTTTGGCATGGTACAGCGCAAACTCACACACAAACATGCTGCATCAACCTGTAAGGCTGTGTGTGTGTGTGTGTGTGTGTGTGTGTGTGTGTGTGTGTGTGGTGGAGGAGAGGATGTGCTGTGGTCTGCGTGGTGCAGGAGAGTGTATTTGAAATGCAGAGCACATCAAGAGTCTTAGGGAGCACCTTTTGCAGCAAAGCCTCATTAAAGAGACACTTGCCTTAAAGCAAGGATATACTGCCAGACCACACACACACACACACTGGCTCAACAACAACTGTAGAGATCCACTTGCACTGACGCACATGCAGAAGCAGCTTTGGACAAATCGAATAGAATTCTCAGAGAAGAAATAAGCGTGGAACTAATGGAGGAATGACTGTCCCCCTCTCCATTCCCCCTTTCCATTTCCTCTCCTTGTTCTCTATATGAATAAAATTAAAATTACCCTCCGACTCCCCCTCCCCCATCTCACACCTATATTATTTTCATGTATATTTGATTGTGTCAACTCTGTGGAGATTGGCTATGCTGTTTTTGTGTGCCTTTTAAAATGCTTCTATGAATAAATAATATCTGTATCTGCTGATTGAAAAAGCCATATTGCCAGAAAGCCATGATGAAATGATAATGTAATATCTGTCCTTATGTTGACTAAAGCAAAACACCCCCTCCCCCCTTTTTTAATTCTCTCAGTAAATGAAATGTAAAGCTCTGCAACTGCACCTTACACAACCTGATGACATTCTCTTGTATGGTTTGCACTGCTGCCCTGAGTGTGTTTAATAAAGGGAAGGCCTCTTTCTATACATCTGAGTTCTGTGTGGTTGTTTGGAGATATTAATAAAGAGACGTGAGCCATTTCCTCGAGTGGCTCCCCTGCTAATTGACAGTGATAGCAGAGGCTCGTCTCCTGGGCTGACGCTGGGAGCCTAATAAAGATGCATTACAGCGAGGTTGTGAGAATGATGGAGATTGTGTGCCTCCCCATCACACCCCCCTTCTCCCCCTCTTCCCTCCTGTTCTCCTCCTCCACCTCTTCCCACACAGGCTGATTAAACAGATAAACTGTGCCAGAAAGAGAGAGAGGAGAAGATGTAAATAATGAAATAGGGGAAAGTAAAAGGAAGAGTCAGGAGGTAAGAGGAGAGGTGGACAAAGAGACGCAGCACTGAGCTAGAGAGAGAAATCCTATTAGGAGCAGCTCCATGCCTAATGAATAAAACGCAAAGTTTCATATCGTCTGCTTAATTTGACAAATTCTTAATTGGCGTGACATTTCTAGTTAAAAGCTCTGGCCTGTCCATGACCCTGTGGTGTAAGATTGTAAATAAAATGCACACACGCACACATACACTGGACAGGCAGCTGCTGCCGCTCGTGGCTTTGATGTATTCTCATTAGCATAGCAACAGCGAGCTGACCGTCCGCAAGGGATACAGTAACCCAGGCAACCAGAGCAGGCCAGTCCAACTATGGGAACCTGAGGGACAAACAGAGCCTTCTTCCCAGTCTCCGTCCTAATGCATCAACACATAGCGCTGAGTAAACAAGCTACAAACATTTGCACCCAAGGGTGGGAGGAATGATTTCCCGTCGTTACTGTAAGTAAGCGGCATTTTATGAGCAGTACTAGTAATTTTTCTCTCTGAATCACATGTAATAGTTTCATGAATCTGTCTAATATCTGCAGGCTCTCCACAGGAGATTCACCTGTAATTAGACAGGGCATATCACCAAATTACTGGACACACCGTATTTCTTCGTGTGGATTATTTTGTTCTACTTCTAGGTGTTGAACCTCAGTAGTTTCTGAGCACTGTCCAAAATGTGCCCACAGAGTTGAATATCAAAATTGAATGGTCTGAAATGCCTAAAATGACCTGTGTTTCCACAACCATATCACCACAACAACATCTGTTACCTTATGCAGTCCCTCTGCATGGTGACCAGTGTGTGATTAAGGTTAGAGAGAGACTGTAGTTATGGTTTAAAAAAAACTTGTTAATGTTAATTGCAAGTCTGTGACAGGAGACAAATTCCTCTGCACAGCCATCCATCACCCTGACCTTCACACCCGATACTCTCTGCCTTGCTACTTACACTTCTTATGTTGGCACTGAATAATGATAATGGATGTAAATCATGACACATAGTTCAATAAGGATGTAATTCGTTGGGATACAGGGCTGGTTTACATCTACCTGAGAAGGAGCTCTAGATGCCGTCTTGTGACTCTTGTTTGTTTGAAAAAATGGCAGGAGTAGTGAGATGTTGTTATAGAGCTGGAAAACCTAGCAGCAAGGAGGTTGGGTTGGATGGACATAAGGGTGTGATTGTGACAGCCCACTGATCATGGCTTGTTTCTTTCCAACAGCTAGTGTGGGGTTTTTTTATCTTAAAGTGATTGTGCACCAACCACAGCCAACTAGTTGTTTTGCCTAGAGGGTTCAGTATGTTTGAAAACAATTAGATCATACAATGTGCTGGATGACTGTGTCTGAAGGTATGAATGCTGATGCCTGCTCTTATTCCTGGTGTTGCACGCAGCTCCACACAGTTCCAGTGATGGAGTAGCTGTGTGAAGAGTGAAAAAAGAGTGCTAGAGGAACAAGTTTAAATTGAGCAGACTTCTGTAGCTCCACACACTTGGCCAGTTGCTGTGTAAAGTGGATCTGCTTGTTGGATTGATTATTTTGATGTTGCCAAATTAATGGAAAGATAAGCAAGGGAGAGGTTTCAGCAGTCTGACAAGTACTTTGCTGGAAGCAAGCCGCCTCCTGTAACATAACCAAATCTCAACCAAAGGGTCATCAGAGGAGAAAATGCTTTTGTTGCTTTATTTGGAGGACTTGTTGAATAGAACAGGTCAGCACTTTTATTTACAGAACTAAGGTTAAAAAGAAAAGATTCCTTGGCTGGGAATCAAGAAATAGTCCCACAAGAAGCGAAGCACTGGCATGACTGCAGCAGAGCTCTCAGGATGTCACTGTGCACAGACAAAACTAATTCCTCTGCATAACTCTATGCAAATACAGAACTTGTTATTTTTACATTGTGGTTATAAAGATTAAGCAAATGATATAACACATTAATTTGCAATTTTTACAGGCCGTGAATGGTGGATTTTGTTACCTTATTCAGATAAAGCCAGACTAGTTATTGCCCCTTGTTTCTGACATTTATGCTAAGATAATCTAACTGGCAGGCTGTAGTGTCATACTGTATGTACAGCAGCAGACCAGCGTGACAGCGGCACCGATGTTTTCATTTGACTCTCAGCACAAAAGTGAATACACTTATTTCTGAATGTGAAACTATTCCTTTAATATGGGAAGTTCTAGCTCTTCTCTCCTCTGTTTTGATGAATAATGTTCACCAACTTATGCAGTTGTTTCCCTACCAACTTTTTATGAGTCCATTTTGATTGAGCCTCTTAAACTGCATTTTATTATTTTGACTCCAGCACTATTTTTATTCTCTTCTCTAGGGACATTTCAACCAACATCCCTTCGAATTGAGTGGGACATGGTAATAATCTCTCTCTCCCTGTTTATACCCATACACCTCAAATATAGGCGCTGCACTGGCAGATGGAACAGTGTCAATCTCTCTCCATCGTTTGGCATGGAAACCTTGCAGAGTTTTTGAAATGCATATGGTAGTTTCTGCACAGATGGATACCTCACACTGGTAATTTTATTCCACCTGTCGGTGTCTATCCCACCTGCCTGACACACACACAGACACACACACACACACACACACACACACACAGTAGCAGTGGAGGTGGTAGTGCTGTAGCTAATTAGAATTTAACATATCAAACTGCATTTTCTCAGTACCTTGGTGTGCATGTGGGGGGTTAATTGTGTGGGCAGAGTGACTAGCTGCATAGTCATTTGTGTTAACTCAATACAGAAACACAGGCTATGTATGGGAGCTTCTAATAATAGAGACATGGACAGATTGGAAAATCCTTTGCACAAGCAGAATGAAAGTGCTTTAACTACATCTCTGGATAAGCAAAGAGGCAGTGGGGACAGAGGAGGAGGAGGAAGAGAAAAAGTTGAAAAAAGGAAGGCGAGGGAGAAAAAGGGAGGGTTTTGTTTTACTCTCTGCTAGCACTTTGTCAAAGGAGAAAGTAGTGCTGCTCAGTTTGGGACCATGTTGTGGTCATATAGCAGGCTTTTCCCAGAGCCTCTGTGCTCTTTGTCTGCAGCTTTGTGCAGACACTCTGCAGGCCTCCCAAAGACACAACGCTTTAATGATCATATGCATCGGTGTTTCTCACACCTTTACCACCCCCCCACCCACAGACACACACAGACACACACACACACACAAAGAAAGAGAGAGAGGAGAAGAGAAGGCTAGGGAAGAAAAGCGATGAGGAGCCGAAAGCTTTAGAAAAGCTTTAGACGCACAAAGTGAGGCTTTTTTTCTATAGACCGCAGGGGAGTCAGCTTTGTGCCTGCAAAATTCAATTTACCTTTTCACAGATGGGCTATACTGCTGCTGTTACTGAGGCGCACAGCTCATAAGCTGCTATGAGCGTGTGAGTGTGTGAGCATGTGTCTGCGTCTGCTTGTATGCGCATACAAACCCATGAATATGCATGCTTGTGTGCGTGAGTGTACACAGGTGTCCCTGTGCTCATTTGTGTCTGTGTGTGTGAACAGAGAGTAAAGCAGTTGTAACCCAGTGCTGAAACACCAGTCAAACCTGGAATAACTATACAGTTATTAACTTTGCAGAGTGATTAAAGGACTAATAAATATAGGTTAAAAATGGGTTCATCAAGGGATTATTGAATGGTGTTGGGTGGTGGTGAGAAAACCAGTGCAACTGCAAAAGTGTTTTGTGATGGTGCGAGCAGCCAACCAGCTGAGTTGGTGGGCTCTCTCATCAGCCAGTGGGGTGGTTGTCCCTCCCTTGGGAGCGCACATCCTGTTTGAGCTCGACATCGTGTGATACACTTGGGAGCCTCATGGTTGCAACACATGAAATTTGGAGAACTTGTGAAACGGGAATATTGTGGAATAGAGATTTTGAGCTGAAGGAGGGTTGTGGGCCGGCCGGGACCAGGGAACCCACACCTTTGTGTTTTGCTAGCACATGTTACCCCGCATTGGTGAGTCATAT
Organism: Monopterus albus; assembly: GCF_001952655.1. Classification (NCBI taxonomy): domain Eukaryota; kingdom Metazoa; phylum Chordata; class Actinopteri; order Synbranchiformes; family Synbranchidae; genus Monopterus; species Monopterus albus. The sequence goes on from NW_018128121.1 coordinate 99,543, forward strand.
GTGTGTGTGAATGAAATGCATTAGCTTGGATGCTACATACCGCTAGCCGCGAGCTAATTAGCACTAGCTACCTGTTAGTGTAACCTGAATGTTACTTGAAGATTTGTTCAAGATTTGTGAAGGTTTTAAGCTGTTAT
>NW_018128121.1:99708-117159 GCF_001952655.1 Monopterus albus
GTTACAAATGGTAATTGTTAATGTTGAATATGTGAAGGTTAATGTTGTATAACTTGAGAAACTAACTAGAAGTGCTCGATAGTAGCTTTTGACTATATACAATTAGTTTATAGTGAAATCAAACTATGGTGTTCTGGCCTTTCCATAGGTCAGGTTTTTTGTCTTAGTTGGATTCAAACGGAGCTACTCTGCAGCAGCTGAGAATCGACACCTCTCCAGTACTGGATGGCGAGCCTGAGCCCAAGGAACCGAACTCAGTGGTAGCTAGTAACTACACTGGTTACAAGACATTGAATTGAACAGGACACTGAACAGACTTAAGACATGAACGGGTTTCCACACACTGAAACAAAGGACTGAATTTGATTTTATTTTGTTTTGTACGAGCGCTCATCCTCAGTTAATTTCTTTTCCAATGAATGTGAATTTTTTTCCCCATTCATTTATAATATAAAATTCAACTGTTTTACCATAAATTGTGTTGGTTGTTTCACTGTAGTTATTAATCTCTTGGCTCCCACGAATCTGGAAGATTCTGATCAGAGAAACTCCCTCTTGTACTGGCCTTTGTAGTGAAAAAAAAAAATCCCCTGTACCATAGTCACTGGTCACAGAAAAGTATTAGACAACTTGTAACACTAGCAAAGAGTGTTACACAGTGCAGTGGTGTAAGCCACCCTAGCCAACCTGGGTTTTCTCTCCTAGCTTTGTCTCGCTCCAGCCGCTCCTCTGCATCACATCACCTCTCCACCTCCACCCACCCAGCACCACAGACAGAGAGGGCAAAAAATAAAAACATCAGACAGCCAATGACTGCTGAAGCAACCTAAATTGGGATACAACTTTTTGTTGACTTGAAGGAGAACACTCAGTACTGTACAGTTTTCAGGAGATTGGACTGTTTTTAAAAGTCATCCCTGTGTCTCCTGTGTGTGCTGCTGCACTTTAGCAAACACTATGTCGGGTGTTAATAATATGCTGTGTCAGTGGAAAATCCAGTTCCCTTTTTTATGCCACTGTTCTTTCAAGTGACACTCTGCAGCAACATTTACTCACAAAATCAATCCTTCTTAACTCATGAGAGGCCACTGGGTTTGGAGCAAGCATCAGAAAACCTCTGCCAGTTGCATGTTTTTTGTATTAATAACCTGTGGACATTTTTTCCTTGGAAAATCCTTTAAATGTGCTGCCTTGCTGATGGTGACCACAACATAAGTGTAGATGCAGAAAGATAGTGCAGGTCACATTCTATAATGTATTTGCAGAATACAGGCAAATTAACCATGAATTAAAATTGAGAGTATGCACCAACTGGATTAAAAGTCCCCAAACTGTAGTGAGTTGAAAGAGGGCAACATTTGGGCCTTACTAGTACAGTAAAGTCAAAACCTTGAAAATCTGAAATACTTTTTAAAATTGCTTGAAGATGTGTCAACCTTGTATTTTATCAGTCCAATAAAAAAGTGTTCTCACTATAGTCATACTACACTGCAATATTCATTCACAGTGAAACTGAGGCTAAAAATAAAGAGAAAGTAACCTTTGAAAACAAAAACTATGCCAAAAATGTATTGTCTTTTGTCAACAAATGAAAATTAAATGATAATATAAAAATCAGATGAATGGACAAGCAGTGACTGCCAGTTAAATGGAAAGGTAAGATCATTTAACATTAAGTGCTATGGATGGCTCCGCCAAGAACTGCCACCAGAACTGCCAGAGGGGTCTGTGTGCCTGCTGTTAGTGTGAGCTTTTGGGTTTCACTTTCCCCCACTCTCTATTGCGAGATGGGGAAATCAGTGAAATTAATGAATCCATACCTAATACCTTCCTGATGTGCCTACATGAAAACTGTTGATGTACAGTACGTCTGCTGTCAGTCAGTAGCGCTTGTGGACTGCTCACATCTCACATAAGTGTGAATTCCCAGTAGTTTACTGGCTGTACCACCTGGTGCTTGTTGTCCAGTTTGAGGAGAACAGCACTGATAGAGAGACCTAGAGGGGGGTGACTGGGAGCTACGGTCTGACTGATTAGAACCTGAGTGGTATTTTGTTGTTGGACTTGTGTGCTAGTCATGGATTGGCCATAACAAACATCATGTTTAAATGTGTAAATCACTCTAGGTTCATTATAGAGTACTACTATATTTACTAAACATAAGGACGTGCTCCGGGTCACGGGGGGCAGCAGTCTAAGCAAAGATGCCCAGACTTCCCTCTCTCCAGACACTTCCTCCAGCTCCTCCGGGGGAATGCCGCGGCGTTCCCAGGCCAGCCGAGAGACATAGTCCCTCCAGCGTGTCCTGGGTCTTCCCCGGGGCCTCCTCCCGGTGGGACATGCCCGGAACTCCCTAAGAAGGCGCCCAGGAGGCATCCGAAACAGATGCCCGGATAAGGAGAAGAAAATGGATGGATGGAGGACGTACTCAAGATGCTGAATATCTTTGCCTTCTAGCTACAGTGTTAATGCTAATAACATTTTGTGGGTAACCTTTTTATCTGCAGGTTTTATTTTGTATGAATTCAAAAATGCAATTAAATAAAAATTTCAGTGGTTCAACATTAAGATTACACTCTTCTTCTGTCCTTGTTCTTCTGTCTGTCCCTATTTTCATTTGGCTAATGAATATATGATTACCAAAGTCGATCTTTATACTTAGTGACACATGATTTGTTTTATACTCCATGACCCTAACTTTTAAATGGAAATTGAACAGTCCAGGTGTTTTTTTTAATAGTTGTAGTTTGTGTCCATTTATGCTCTGGCATAAACATGGAAGAGGCTGAATCGGTAATTCAGTACAACAAATTTAAAAAAAGTGGAAAAGGGGGACAGATGAAGCCGCAGAGAGGGAAAAATCAGGAATGTAACAGTGGAGAAAAGACGTGGAAGATGGCAAAGAAACTGTGAGGAAGGTGGGAGGGAGATGAGACAGAGATGAGATAAAAAGACAGAGAGAGGGAGAGAGAAGCGTGTGTGACTGTAATTGCTCTGTCAGGTTCCGTTAGCGTGACTGAACCTTCAGTGTAGCGGTGTGTTTACGTTTGTGTATTCATGTGTGTGTATGAGGTGATATCTGTGTTTGTGTGCAGCTGCCACACTCTTCTTACAGGATTTTTAATGAGAAAGAAAATCTCTTCGCATCCCCAAGACTCTGCAAACTCAAATATGAAAAGAAAGAGAGAGAGAAATAGCAGTCTTCATATTACAATTACAGTGACACTCCCCCTGTTTCTGTGGTAGTACAGACACAGTGAAGCTCTGCAGCAGCCACAGAAACTTCTTTGACATTTCAGAAGCAGAAAACTGAGAGAAAAAGTAGCTCGCTCAGGTTGACAGAGCAAACGTCAGAGTTGAAAGGGAGTTACAAGAGCAGCGGGGAGTCTATTCCCGGTGTCTCTGTCAGTCTACGTTTCTCTGTGGGTCTACCTGTCAGTCTTTTCTCTCACAAGTTGTCTCCACACATGTGTGCTGCTACACCTGCAGTACCTCCCCACAGGCTATTTATTTCGGAAGTATTTTAACCATATTAACAGATCACTGACACATTTAGTTTGAGACTCTTTTACTTAAGCCCTCTTCTTCTGCAATGATTATATGTGATATGAGCAGCGATAAGTATTCCAAAAGTAGGAAAGATGACATTAAAAGAGACTGCTGAATATAAATAAGGAAGAAAAGGTTTCCTTATTTTGCACACTGCCTTGCTGGAAAAATCTATGCTCTCCATTTTAAGAACCACATGCACGAGAGTTGCTACAGCATGTTAAACAATGCGGTGACTAGTCTTCTTATTTTATCAACAAAACAAGCTTTTCGGTGTCACAAAATGACCTACTGTAAATCAACCCTATAAAAACACTTTTGACAAACCTTATTAAGGTAGAGTAATAGAAATCTTTAGCTACTTATAGTAAAATTTGACAATATACCGTAAAATAAAAAACAGGAACAGGTCATAATTTTGCTCTCTACCATTTCATTTGTTCAGTTTTTCCAAAGGTAGCTGTTAATTTCATGGCTCATGTAGATATCTGTGACTGATATGTGCATGAATCTGTCACAATTTGTATTTATGGCTTATGAATTGGGATACTAGAACATACATGGATCACATTAAAACAACAAGACCCTGCCAGTATATCACTTTAGGGCAATTTGAGGTTTGTAAATACTCCTGCTGTCTTGGTAAAAGCTGAAATACTAATGCTGCACCAGAAAACCCAAATGACACACAAATTTCACCAGTTTTGGCATATGGATGATACTTTATTTTTACTGTATCTTGGACACTTGTTTAAAACAGCTGCCTGCGACAGACAGCAACGCTATGAAAATGTGAACTAAGACAGTAAAGCTGTGGGACAGACAGATAACCAATGAGCTGAAACTCACTAAAAAGCTCCATAAAGCTGAAGGGAGCTACAGATTCAGGTGATAATTCTATGGAGGTTTATCACTACAAGCAGCTCCCTTCACATGGTCACAGTGTCATCTGATACAGTGGTATTATAAAAATATAGATTAAATCTACATGAACTAATGTTTTGGTTACTTGTGGGCAGTGGAATCAACCTATAGACACAATATTAGCATATTATTACTCTCTGATAGCATTGATAATGTATTAGTAAACTGTTTGTTATTTATACATTCAGCAGAAAAAGTGCAACACTCAGTCCAATATTCCCCCTGGTTTTTGCTCACACTTGTCTTTCTCTTTAGCTGCTAAATGCTCCACTTGGTAAATGAGCAGATTATCATAGTTCTTCCATTGGAAACTGCCTGCTGTATATAAAAACTTACAGCTGATATAAGTGGTGTGAGTATCATAAAACAATGAAGTTGTGGGCTAGAAAGCAGTTAGCTGAAAGACTCCTCAGTACCGAGGGGGTTGATAATTCTCTGTGGGTCCGTCATCGCAAGCCACTCCATTCACATTAAACATGGCAATATTATCCAGTGTTAATAAAAAAAATAGGCATTATAGCAGCTTTAACCAAATACTTTGATATGTCATCATCCTACCACTCAGGGATGTTTTGAATTTGTTTTTCTGTTACTTAGTTATGACACCTTGTTGCTCCGCTGGGACATTTGGTCCTCATAATGATGGTACATGAAGTTTTTTAAAAATGGAAATAAATCAAAAAGAAAGCTGCTGGATTTTACTTGTACTTCTAGTCACTTTTTCCCCAGGCAGAGACACCCCGTCCACAGACGTCCTGTTGATGTTACTGGTGGAGCAGAGGCACCTACTGGCAACCCGCAGTACTGCAGCTGTCTCAGACATCAGATCCTGTGACTCAGGTTGGAGAAATACAACGGCAAATTAAACCTATCTTGTGTCTTGATGCAATCACCCTGCTTTTATCAAGCTTCTGATCAAATGTGTGTGTGTGTGTGTGTGTGTGTGTGTGTGTGTGTGTGTGTGTGTGTATGTCTGAATGGCTGTCAAAGGCTGAGCTGCTTTGACTGGTATCAGAAATCTGATTACAGCCCAAGCTGTCTCTGTTCTCTAGGGCTGTATCAGCTGCTTGGGATTTTGGGCAGACAGTGTTGTTACATAGATATCCAGACATCAGGACTGAGGGTGTTTCCCTCGGGGAGATAAGGGAGCACGATGGGTGACTGCATCACAGCATGGCAGGGGCCATTTTCCAGCCATGGATAAGGCATCTGGCTGCAAATCCTTCTTCATCTTTAAAGTTGAAGGTCAAAAATGTTATGTTGTCTGGACTCACATAAAGAGAATCAAAATGTGACTGACATGCACAAATGTTATGCTCTTTAATTACTTACTGTGTTATTATACACTGTCTTTAGAAAGTTAACGTGTTCCAATGATTTGGTTGCTGCAAACCCCATTTCCTAGTTATAAAAACTGAAATGAACACTTATGTTGAATTTGACAAACAATTGAGGAATATACAGTGGAAAATGGTAGCGAGTGGAGTATTTTGGTATGTAAGCTCCATCTATTTTTAACCAGGCTAGTGGTCAGTCAGCCTGTTGTACTAACACTGGTCCAGACTGAAACATTTCTGGAGCTACTAGATGAATATTGCTATAGACATTCATGGTTCTTAGAAAATAAATCGAGCTAATGTTGGTGATCCCTGACTTTTCAGATGGCACCACCATATCAGTACTTTTGATAATGTTCCCTTTAATTTGTCTTTTTACAATAGTGACCAAGAAATCTATCTGGACAATCTATACAATAGCTACACTGTTTCAAAACTACAATTCTTGTCATTTATCAGCTGACATATATACAGTTTAAATTTTATAGTCATCTATCAAATACTGTAGGACATCAGGCCATACAGTGTATACTTGTACACACCTGATCGCTTCAGGTAAACATCATAGCCCCAGTAAGTCCCTAGCCTGAGGACAAGGCTGATATTTGAATTTTATAGTCCTGATTTCCTCAGAACTGTGCCTGCTACTTCAGATTTATTGGAACGTTTCACTGCTCGTTACACTGTGGATTCCCGCTTCCAAGGGCATAAAAAGACAGAGCTGGTAATGATACATTCCCTCTCTCACAGTGTGCAGACAGAAAGCAGATTCACAGTCTTTCCAATTTTGATGCAACGTCTTATTCATTACAAGCCCAATGCAGCCTTTGGAGAGTCTTTCTCTTTTCTTTTAGACCATCCAGGGAAATACATATCTGATCATGACTGGAATCAGAATTAATTTTTACTGACTACCCTGTGTATTGTGGACCGGCATGCCTTTATGCATTAAAACAGTAAAGCTCCCATTGAAAGTAGCTGTGCTCTGTTAAAGCAAATCCCTGGTGTTTCCCTCTTGTCGGGTCTGTGATTTTCTCTTGTTTTTCACTCTTTCATCCAGCTCTCTCTCTGGTGCAGGGTGTGTACCCCCATTCTTCCACCCTCATCTCTGTTTGTTCTGATAACAAGCACAGAGGCGCACACAGCCTGCCCACAGACAGAGCGACACAGACACAGAGAGCTGAAAGGGCGAGTCAGAGAGTGGAGGGAGAGCACTCTGTTTTCATAGGAGACTCCTTGTGTTCCACTTTTGCCATAATGGCCTATTTGTGTGCGACAATCTTACTCCAACACCTTGTCTCTGATGCCTGGTTTATTTTAAACAATGCAGCGTATGCTTCCCCAGACGTAATTATGTGTGTGTGTGTGTGTGTGTGTGTGTGTGTGTGTGTATGTGTGTGTAAGTACATTTGTTTAAATGCGTGCACGTCTGCATGTGTGCGTGTTTTTCCAACTATGTGGGAGGTCGACTCCCGCGCCTCTCATCTGTCAGCTCAGCAGGGTTGCTATGGGAACGGCAGAGGGCCAACAGAAGTAATGAAGATGCTCTGAATTGTTGCGAGGTGACCTTGAAAAACCCAGAGCAGCCTGTTCTGAAGGTAGAATGCAATGCTTTTGATCACATACATGCTCGTAAACTTATTTAGGACAGTGTTACTACTCTGAGCCATCTATCCCACAATGCACTGTAATGTGAAGTGTTTCTCTTGCTTTTCAACTCACCCAGCTTCTTTAAAATCTCTCAAGACAAGATTTTTTTTCCGGCAGATGCCTTTTTCAAATATTAAAAATTCCCCCTCCGTCCTTATCTGCAGCCCAATTTTACACACACACACTGCAGATCACCAGAGTGCTAGTATTAACACTCAGCTTTAATCAGAGGCTGATGAAGTGACATGGAAGCCAGGTGGAGGCTCTTTCTGGGAAATTAGTGCCATTAACTGATCAAGTAAAGCAGCCGAATTCACGTCAACAGCAGCTGTACTCTCTAGTGGAGAGAAACTACTAATAGGTCCCTGTCTGTGTGTCTAAATGTGCATGTAGGTGTGCGAGAATGTGTTGTGTTGTATGAGTGAGCACATTAAGGCCTGTGACTGTGTGCATGTGTTTGTGTGTGTGTGTGCGTGTATGTGTGTGTGTACTGGCAGAGGAAATGAGAAATTGAGGTCAGATGGAGTACAGACCTACTTTGAGAGATTTCTGTTTGTTAAATATGCAACAACCATTTAGCACTGATCCCACCTCATCATTGCCTTGTTCAGATTGACCTCTATGACACTGTGTGTGCTAGTGTGCATGTATGTGTGTAAGCTGTTGCTACCTCAACAGCAATCAGTCCACAGTACCGTTATTGATTGTGCTGCACTCTGCTCACCTTTCCCCTTGTTTACTTGTTTTAGTGATTAGCCTGGCCCCCAACAACACTTATCATCACGACTGATTGCCAATGGAAATTGGGGGAAGTGCTACAGGTAGGAAGGTCAGGACAGATGTGATTGAAAAAGAAAATGTGATGAGTTGAGGGAACAAGGAGGTGAGGAAATGAGGAGATAACAAAAGGATGCATACAGTCCCATTATGGGCCTTGCTCAGCTTCCTGAGAATGGCATCCGCAGGCACAGCAGAAGAGTGAGCTGCTGATGCGCACGCACATCTATTCATTTTCTATACTGCTTAGTCCCGAACAGGGTCACTGGGAGCTGGAGCCAATCCCAGCCAGCTGTGGGCGAGAGGTGGGGTACACCCTGGACAGGTCGCCAGTCCATTGCAGGGCTAACACGCAGATGAACAACCACTCACACACAATCACTCCCTCCTACAGGCAATTTTAGAGACACCAATCAACCTAAGCTGCATGTCTTTGGACAGTGGGAGGAAGCTGGAGTACCTGGAGAGAACACATGCAAGCACGGGGAGAACATGCAAACTCTACACAGAAGGGCCCCAGGTTGGCTGGGGCTCGAACCCAAAACCTTCTCGCTAACCACCGCACCACTGTGCTGCCCTGCTGTGCACGCACAGTGCCTTTCAAAATAAAATATCCAACTCTGGCAAGAAAGACAGATGCTCATATTTATAAAGTTATTGTAGATTATTGTAGTAAACAAAGGTTATTTGATAGCCTTTTTTACACAAAGGATAAAGCCTATTATTCAGACAATGATACAATTCCAAAATAGTGTAGTCAATAATATTTTATTATTATGTTTGAAAGCCACTGATATTTTAAACAACAACCATAACTTAGCAAGATAGGTTTGGATTTGTCTGTAAGACTTTGTAGTAATGCGATTCTCAGTAAGAGTAAGAGTTTGGAGGGTGGAATTGTTTTAGCCTCTTCAAAACCAAAAATGAAAGAAAAGAGTATGGCTGAATGGATTAAAACAGTGCTTTGTCTCCTCCAATGTGACCTACAAACATTAGCATGTTGAGCTAACTAGCTCACTGCATACTAGTAGTAACCTGACTCAGTGATACTTTGGAGGCTAAGGAGCGTTTCATACCACTCTACATTGTTTTTTAAATGTAACCTGTAACTCAGTCAAAGCTCACTGTAGTGCATTCACCTTGTAGTGAATGCACTACAAGGTGTGTGTGGAAAGTGTGGTGACCTGGCGAACTTAACTGCTTCTAACCAGGGCGTGGGCCCCCTAGCTCAACACCTGAAGTAGACTGTAAAAAATCTATGGGTGATGTTTGATGGCGACTTGAGGTTTGACAAGCAAATCAACTCAGTTGTGAAAGCTAGCTTCTTCCACCTGAGGCTGTTAAGCAAGGTCAGATCATTCCTTTCTTTTAATGATTTTGAGATTGCAATCCATGCTTTTATCACTTATAGACTGGATTATTGCATAGCTCTATACCTAGGTATTAACTAGTCCTCCTTCACTTGTCTTCAAATAGTGCAAAATGCTGCTGCTCGTCTTTTAACAAGTAATAGGAAATTCAACCATATAACCCCGGTACTGGCTTCTCTCCACTGGCTTCCAGCCCATTTTAGAATCAATTTTAAACTGTTGATTTTTGTTTTTAAGGCTCTTAATGGTTTGGCTCCATTTTACCTCACTGAATTAGTGCATTGGCACAAACCTACAAGGTCCCTCAGATCTTCAAGCCAGGTTCCAAGGGCCAGATAGAAACGCTGGGGTGACCGTTGCACCCCGTAAATTGTGGAATAGTCTACCTTTTAATGTTACGTCAGCTACTGATCTCAGTGCTTTTAAACCATTGCTTAAAACATATTTATTTGGCTTTTATTGAATGTATGGTAATTGTGTGTCTTTGTTATTGTGTTGTTTTATTTTTTGCACTGATCTTATTTATTCTATTTTAGTCATTTATTGTGGTTTTATTCTGCCTATGTACTTTGGTCAGCTGAATGTTGTTTATATATAAATAAATTTGTTCTGACCATGTTGAAAAAGTTGAAAGCTACACACTGTCATTCCAGTTTGTTGAAAAAAGGTTCTAATAATAATAATCACCTCTATTCGGCCAAGTAATTTGTTTCCGGTACAGACCCAAGGCAGCCATATGTGGCGCCAACTCACACCAATGGCTCTAAACTTTGGGGGCAACTTGGAGGTTTAGTGTCCTGCCCAAGGATACTTTGACACGTGGACTGCAGGCACCAAGATTTGAACCCCCACCTCTTCGGTTGGGAGACGACCACTCTACCCACTGAACCACAGTTCTGCAGACTTTCTAAAATGTATGATTAAAACCCTATTACTGATTAGCCTTGTTACCAGCAAAGATGCACATATTTACACTGGTTGATTCAGTGGTTTTGTTGTCTGTGCGGGTGAAACAGTGGATGAAGTAAAATAGAGTGGATACAAATATAACCCTACCTTACCAGCCTACCATCCATCCCATCCATTCATTATCTGCACTGCTCGGGCTCTTGAGGATTGCAGCACAACTGATTCTAGAGGTCAAAGGTGAAGGTGGCTGTGACCTCACATCCATGCCATTCTTGTGAATGTGATATCACAGGAACGCCTTGAAGGTGTTTCTTTATATTTGACTAGAAATGTCAACTTGGACTCAAGGACGATGTGACAGAGCTCTTTATCATTCCTTTGTAGCAACAGACTAAGGGACGACAGCATGATACTCACTGGAAATGACTGTAGAGTCCTACACAGCAGTATAGTGGTAACTTTCATGTTCCCAAAAAATACATTTAATATATTTATTTTAATAAATTCCTTCAACATCTTCACCAAATGTTTTATATGAACCAGGTCAGGGGTGTATGTAAACTGAAACTTAACTCGTCGCTGAAGGCACGCAAATGCAAGGCAGTAATTGTTTTATCTATTTATTTATTTATTTTTGATGCAGCAAAAACCTTATTTCACACCTTTTTTCTCTGCCTCTAACAGGGATACAGGAAATAACGTTTTTCCCTAATTTGCATTATATGTTAATATAATGTTATTTCTGTTTCTTTGTAAGTGCTTTGATGAAAAACAAAGTTCCAGAAGTATTTGTCTCTCTAATATTGAGATAGATTACAGTTTACATATTTATACAAACCACTATTAGTGCAAAAGAGTGACTCTAACTTCAACTTTTTGCTTTAAGATTCATTAATTCGCAGTAAATGAGAATGCAATGAACCAATTAATTTATTATTTTGAACAGGAATGCAGTAAACCACAGTAAACTGAGGGACAATCAAATGAGGGAATAGTCTCAGTCAGTTTCTTCAGTCAGAAAACAGCAGCAGAAAGTTTTTCTCAAACAAGCAAAGAAGCGTCGAAATCCACCCTTTGCTACTCGGTCCTCACCCTGGCTGAGACTTGGGCCCTTCTGCTCCACATCAGTGAGAACCTGAACAACTGTTTTTATCCCAGGCTGCTCACTCATGGCCTCACCTTACAGGACTGAAGCACTGAGTGCTGGTTCAGCTGGAGGGGTCAGAGGAGGTGGTGGAAGTGACACCACAGCAGAATCTGGTTCAGTGCTGAGCGTAAGCTGAGCTTCTGGTCCATCCAACGCAATGTTGGTTGATGGCTCAGCACTGGTTGTCAGTGGAGTAGATCTAGGCGACACCACAGCAGAGTCTGGGTCTGGACTGGGTGTTAGTTCAGCCTGGCAGGAGATGATGACACGAGGTTCATCAGCGGGGGTCTGAGGGAGGAGAGGAGCAGACACCACAGCAGGGTCTGGTTCAGAGCAAGTTAGTGGCTGCACTGCTGGTTCATCCAACGCAATGTTGGCAGGAGGTTCAGCGCTGGTGGTCAGTGGAGCAGGTGGATGACAGACAACAAAAGGCTCTGGTTCTGGGCTGGGTTTAGGCTGCTCTGCTGCTTCAGTTTGACTCATAATATCACTGTCTTCGACCACATTGTTGTCAGGCGGTTCAATGGTCAACGAAGCTGGTGAAGGAGAAACTTCCTCTTAATGTGGTTCTAGACTGGACTGGACTGGACTCATATCACCTTCCAGGACTGAAGCAGTGAGGAGAAGACACTACAGAAGACTTTGGTTCTGGGCTGGGTGTAGGCAGCAGTTCATGTTCATCCAAGCTGATTTTAGCAGGGGGGTCAGTACTAATGGTCACAAGAGCTGGTGAAGGAGTAATGACAGCTGAGCCTCTGATTGGTGCATTGTCCTCGTGCACACCAGGCTCGTCGTCTTCAGCAGGGCTGGGTTTGGCCTCAGCACCATCCTGTGCATCTGCTGGCTGGGAGCAGCTGTTTGCTTTATGAGGTTCAGCACTATGAGGCTCAAATAACGCACAGATCTCCCCCACAGTTACATCGGTGATGGTGTTCAACACCCCAGCTGCAGAGCAGCTCAGCCTCTTCCTCACATTGTCTGGAGTGAACTTCTGCCTCACCTTTTCCTGATTTGACAGGACCATGTTGTCTCTGATGGGGTGGGAGAAGATTACCTGACAGGGTAGGGTGGGCAGAGTTCTGGAGACTCGATCAAGAACAGCTTGTCTGACTCCGCCATTTTACTGAGTTGCTGGGAGGGCATGTTGAGGAAGGTGCTCTTGTCAGTTGGAAACAACATTTGTAAGTAAACACAGAACAATCAGCAGCAGCTCAAATCTCCAATTTTACAGTGTTTACATCCTCATAAATGATCCTAAAAATAATACCAGTGGCACTGTGTTAATATCCCACACTCCATCACAGCTGAGCACAATACAAAGTGTATTTTTGTTGAGACTGTCCACTCAAGAAGCATCAGCATCAGTCATTTCACAATGTGCCCCAAAATACACCTTCACTTTTTCACATAAACAACTTGGTCTTCATTTTTGCTTCTAGTGATTTAGAAATACATTTCAAACCATACTGTAAAAGTATTATTTTAAATCACCAAATTTCCCAATTAATTTTTGGTGCAACCCTATATTATGGTTTAATTATTGTTATAGAGCCTTTTCTGCACTGTTCAGTTTGAAATTCTTGTGAAAGAAACTAAATCTATCGTATTTTAATTTACCTTTCATTAAACATATACAAGCGTTGATGAACTGATGCCATTGATGTTGTTAAACATCAGAATAATTTTAAAAACATAGAATGCAATATGTTTTTAATTGTGTATCATTGAATCCCCTAATTCCCAAAACTAATACTGAGGACATGACCGCGCTGTCGTTAATAGCTTGTTTTAACATATTTATTATTTATAAATAGAATGAAACCAAACAATCAAACACACTCAGAAAATACTGTACATTGAGTTTAGCTTTCTATTTTGCTTGTCATTCACTTCTGTGGGCAGACAAGTGACCTGACATCAGAAAAGTGAAGTGGTCAAGCAGAGTGATACATTTATAACACATCCAGTGGGACACATTTGTTTATTGGAGCACCTTTTTGAGATGCAGGCTGTATTTTTACATACAGTAATGATTTTGCCTGGTGGAGACTCTGGTTACACTGTTCATGTTTAATTGGATTGGAAACAATTCTATCATTGCCATTTAACACAATTTCACAATAGAATTTAGCTTAAGGCTGTCAGTTTTGATAAAATAGGGATCAGGATAGAGACTAGAGATGCTGAGAAATCACCCACAATTCATCAAACTCTTACAGTATCAGTGCACTTCAGGACAAGGTCAAGGTTGATAAGTAAGAAGTATTTTGGTCATTTCGAGGTAGACAGGATTATTTCTACATGCTGTGAACATACGTGAGCATCACAGGGTTGCTTTTCATTTTTTGATGTGCATTGAGATCAGTGCTGCACATGACCGGCTGCGTGGATTAGATCTATCAGCTGGTCCACGGGCTCCCTTGAAAAAGAGGCTGCTAGCCTCAGTGGGATTTTCACAGTGATTCACTGTGAGGACTGTGTGAAATTGTAAATTGTTCTGGGTAGAAAGCGGTCAAGTACAACACCAAACTATTTAAATCTAAAGCCAGTTAAGTGCTACATCTAGTTCAGCAATTTCTCATGAACCAGGCTACTTTTCTGTCTCTGTTATGGCCCCATAAAAGTGAATGAATGAACATTTGGACATTGAAGACAGCTGGAATGTATCTGAAGCGCTGCCACATCCCACAAGCAGAGCAAACAGATTGTTTACTACTTACCATCATATTGAAAATCCTTACTGACTGTTTTATTGTATGTTTATGCAAATTTACTAGGGCCACAACTACATATGAAGCACACAGGAATTTAAATATAAACTGACCAGAGAAGCTTTAAAAGCTTTAAGTCTACATATAAAGTAAACATGATCTGTTATTACAGATTACTAAAAATAAGAAAAATTGTCGTTTGGCAAATATCAAAGTATTTTATATCTCAGCCAGTTGGAGGAGGGTGTCAGTGTCTGTGTTTGAATGACAGCAGTTGTCAGACTAACACTGTTGCTGGATTTAAATGGACATTTGTCCTTTTATTTAGAACAGCACAGGGGGCTGCATTGGTGGGAGTGTGCTCTTTCATGTAACCTGAGATAATGAAATAAATCCAGTACTCTGGCATCCACCCACACTCCAAAGACATGCAGGTTAGGGGGTTTTTCATTATAGGAACCTAACACACAAATCGAGTAACGCTAGTCACGGGTTCTTCATTTGTTTCCTCTGTGGTGTGCCCGCTTTGGAGGTGCATTCTGGGAGCTAAATTTCAGCAGCCTTCAGGGGAAGAACAGTTGCCTGTGATTGGTTAAGTGTCCGTTCTTCACACCTAAAGAATTTACATTATAAGCAAACTGTGTAAACACACTCATTGGTTTACAGGTGAAATGCGGACTTCAAAGCAGTGAAGACGTCACAGTTCTGCAAGTTTCTGTTCTGTTTGTTCAACAGCTGTCTGATAAACTGCTCATCCAGTCTTTGCTACGAGCTGATTGTTGCACTATGAAGTGATCCTCCATGTCATTTGTTCTATCTCTGCTCACCTGTATGTGTGTATGTGAGAGAGAGAGAGGAGTACAGCCCTTTCCTCTTGTAAACAAAGACCAACACAGAGAAAATACAGTGGAAAAACAAAGCAGGATAATGTAGGTCAACCTAAGAGGTTACGCAGGGCGAAGTCTGAGGAATACCGGGCATTTAGTTCCGATAATGGAAATGTAGCTTAAATTGCCCATAGGTGTAAATGTGAGTGAAAATTGTGTTCTGTCTCCATGTGTCAGCCCTGTGATAGACTGTGACTCTCGCTCAATGACAACTGGAACTGGAGCCAATCCCCCCAATGATCTTCTCCAGAATAAGCAATATAGCTAATGGATGGATGGACATCACAAAGTAATCCACCAGCAACACATGCTCACATGCAGTGGTGGAAGAAGTACTCAGATTGTTTACTTATTAAGTAAAAGTAGCAACACCACAGTGTAAAAATACTCTGTTACAAGTAAAGTCCTGCATTCAAATTATTACTTAAGTAAAAGTACAAAAGGATTTGCATAAAAAATACTTAAAGT
Organism: Monopterus albus; assembly: GCF_001952655.1. Classification (NCBI taxonomy): domain Eukaryota; kingdom Metazoa; phylum Chordata; class Actinopteri; order Synbranchiformes; family Synbranchidae; genus Monopterus; species Monopterus albus. The sequence goes on from NW_018128121.1 coordinate 115,438, forward strand.
ACTCATTATGAAGAATGGCACAGTTCACATTAATGTATATCATATGGTTGGCCTATAATTATTTATGTATTATTGTGTACATCACATTTAATGCTACAACTGGTAAAGGTAGAGCTAATGTTAACTATATGCTTATACTTTAAAGTACAGTACTTTACATACTGCTGCTAATTAATCTCAGCTTGGAAAGTAATTAGTAACTTACATAAGTTGTCTAATAAATGTAGTGAGTAAAAAGTACAATATTTTCTGTAAAATGTAGTCAAAGTACAGTACTTGAATTAATGTACTTAGTTACTTTCCACCTATACGTGACTGGCTGACACAGTGCCCTGCTGGATGACATCAAGGAAAATGCTGAATCAGAGCCAACTTCTTTCCATATGACTCTGCATCATTTTGGTGTCTCCCCAACTGTGCCAGTCCCATACACTTTTTATAATGATGATAATCACTTTTATTGGCCATGTATGTTACACACATAAGGAATTTGCCTCCAGTACAGAACCAAGGGAGCCATCTGCAGCACCAGCTGACACACATAACCCAATGGTGGAGCTGTCCCTCCGAGGCACTGACCTGACCATTGGGAGCAACTTGCCTTGAAGACACTTTGACGCAGAAACCGGGAATCGAACTGCTGACCTCCCAGTTAGCCACTGCTGCCACAAAACACAACTACCCCAGATGGGACTTGAACCCACAATCCCTGGCTTAGGAGGCCAGTGCCTTATCCATTAGGCCACTGGGGTGCTGCAATGCAATCTTAGAATGCTGACATCAGTTGCTCTACTCCCCAGGGTGGGGTGCAGCTTTACCTGCCAGCCACTTGCAAAGGACTTTTCCCATTCACATAATGAGTATGGCTGCATTTTTTTCACTAATGGCAAATGTCTGTGTGAGTCCAGCATTACACCTTGGGAAACATGAGGCATCGTAAACAAACTTGCAGTGTAACCTACATGCAGTAGACAGTGTGTTGTTAGTGGTACTGAAAAACAGAGTGAAAGAAGCATACATTCACTAACTGGACCCAAGTGACATTTGCTGTGTGAGTGTTTCTTTGGTGTCGTATTCAACAAGCTCAGGTGCAGGACAAGATGTGTGTTCATGCTTGTATTTCCCAGAAGAAGAAGACTTTAGCAAGACAGCTAACGTGGGTTGTTGTTCAGACGCCGTGGCTCTGGTGTAGCAGGATGCTTTCTGACTCAGTATAACCATCTGCTCTGCCTGTGATAGAACGCGATGTTACTCATTTGTGCAAGATGTAATTGGCTGCATCAAAATAAGGTCTCTATGTACATAAACTGATACTGAACAGATTTTTGTCTTATTAATGCACACATCAAGAAAAAAAAATCAAATAAACATCTTTTTTTTGGTTTCTGGGAACACAGAATAGGTGTGTAGCACTTTGTATGCTATAGAATACAAAATACTTAATTTTAATTGTTTATCTACTAATATCATTATTACATAATTTATTATTTTTATAACAAAATTGTATGTAATGGTAATGTGCAACCAGTGTGACTGTGTGAAAGGGGTTGCTCTTAATGATGAACCTATTGAGCACTATCACCTGAATCTGCATCCCACCCTTGTTTTTGCAAAACTTTAGAGTGAGTTTCAGCCACAACGCCACCCCGTCTCTTTCTTCTTCAGTTCCTGTCCCCGGGCGGGTCAGCCGGCACGCCGTCGCCGCCCCATCTCCAGCTCCTG
>NW_018128121.1:117604-119133 GCF_001952655.1 Monopterus albus
GCCCGCCAGCCCGGCCACTATGCTCTCAAGCCTGGCACCGGGATTGTCCTCCCGAACGGCCGCTACTCTCTCAAGTCTGGCGCCGGGGTCAACCTCCTGAAGGGCCGCTACGCTCTCCAGCCTAGCGCCGAGATCGTCCACCAGAACTGTCCTTCTTCACCCTTGCCTTTCCTTTTGGACTATGTACTCTGTTTTGGGACCTTCTGGTATTAGTTTTTGTGTGTTGCAGGGGTTGTTTTTTGTTGTGGGCCATGGCCCACCTTCTGGGGTCCCCCTCCTCCCCCCATGCTCCTTCTTTTGTGCGGTCTGGGATCCCGCCTTTGGGGGGGGGTACTGTCAGGTCCGCTCGGTGCGACCTGCCTCTCTTCTACCTTTCTCTCCTCTGCTCTCTCTATCTTGCGGGCTCTGCACCTCAGCTGTGTTGCATTCCAGTAATTAGCAACTCGTTTGTCGGTGCGCACAGCTGGGGTGCATCCCGATGATTACCTGTCCTCCTTATTTATATCTCTGACACACGCTCCGTTGTCGTTGGAGCATTACCTTACCTAACTCGCATACCCCGTAACAGACATAGTTTCATGGTATGTATTATATATCATTTTGTTTTCCACGCTGACAGTTCCTGTGCTGTGGATCGCATTTTGTACATTGGTTGCATGGTAGTATGTTCGTACGTTATTTTGATTTCCTGGCTGACAGTTCCTGTGCTGTGGATCTCATTTTGGACGTTGGTTATGTGTTTTGTGTGAAACGTTCTTTTTATATCCAAGCTGACAGTTCCTGTGCTGTGGATATCCTTTTCGTTCGCCTGTCCCCTTGGTTAGCCTGTCTATTCACCTGTCTGTCCTCATCCTCCTGCTCTCCTGTTGTTAGTTTGTCTTTGTACCTGTTTGTCCAGGTCTCCTCCTCCATCTCAGCCCTATTTTGATTATGTATGTACATGGCCCCGGTTATGTTGTTACTTTGTGTTTTTGTTCCATTAAACCTCATTCTTTCTACTAGCACCTGGGTCAGCCATCTTGAGTCCAACCGCAGTTCTCCCTCACCCTCCTGGTGAGGGGGACTAAACCATAACATCATTAGGGACAAAGGGCTGGATGATTCATCAGCATACTTGGTACAGACAACCCTAGAAGTGATTAGATTTTGGCGGAAAAGGTTAATGGTCAAGGTCACAAAAAAAATCACAAAAATCCCTATTGTGTCTTTAACATGGGGTAGCATCTAAAAAAATCAAATCTCCAAAAAAAGTTATTGAAATCATATTAAATTTGACACATTTATGCAGGGTGGCAATGTCTATCACCAGTTAAAAGTTCATCCAGATCTGTTCCAGATCTGACAACCATTTAAAGTTAACATTGGAAATCCCATTTATAATATATATTTTCTGCCATAGCTTGGCCTATAATGAAGACAGAACTCAAATGTTCAGGTAACATGCGTAGTATAACTGCCTATCATAGCTTGAAAGATTATCCAGATCTGGGCTGGATCAAGGATTTTAAGACACATTATGTGTCCCATTT
>NW_018128121.1:119219-124395 GCF_001952655.1 Monopterus albus
TTTCATTAAAAAGTCTTTTCACCTAACCTCCTTGTCCAGCATCTATGTACATTTGGGTTCTTCACAGTAAGAAAACCATAATAGTTGCATGCTGATTTGTGTACAAGTGGTCATTTTTTTGCTAAGTTTGTTTGTAATAAGTTATTTGAGGATGTATAAAGGGGGTGTATTCCAGATTGCTGACAGCTTTGACTGACAGCCTGATACTGCAGCTCCACTGGTTGCTACTGGTCTGAATCTGGTTACAAATTGTGTCACAAAAGCAGGATGGCAGCCCCATATTCAAGATGCTTTGGCTTCACTTTTGCATATTGGCAGGAAGTGGTGATGCATTGTCCATCTTTATATACACTCTATGATTTCCTCACAGTCGGCTTAGGTCTCATACTGCTATAAGAAGAAGTATAAGAACAGCTGAAATCTTCATGTATGTTATCTGAACAACGTGTAGACACGAAGGCAGCTGCTGTGTAATGGAGGACTTCACACCCCAGCCTGGCATGGCTGTCAGTCGTCATGGGGAACGGCAGAGCAGTTTCATCTGTCATATAAATTTTCTCAAGTCAGATTGGAACAACAACAGTTTGACTCAAACTTGAAGGTCATAAGTGAAGAACTTATTAATTGTTTCATCTCTGCCTAGGACAGGACAGCTATTCCTGTATATTATAATCTTGCTATGCATCCATGTACACTTCTAGCAAACTTCAAAGGATTCCTCTGAAAAACAACCCTCCCTCGCCCTCCACCTCTTAATAAATTACCATACAAAAGTCTTTCAGCACACGATGCTTTACTACACTGTATCTCTTCACAGACGGAGCTTCGCTGTGTGATTGAAGTAGAACTCTTCTGAATTTCTTCAGCTTGCCTCTGTGATCAAAGTGGATGTAGGTAGGCAATTAGGAAGCCGGGCCCATAAGATGAAGCTTTGCCTAGGCTCACTCTGTTCTGAGCATGGGGAAAGACTTTGCAGAATATGCATTGTCTACAGCTCACGCATTATCCTCTCCATCTTTACTTTCACTGATTTCAATGATTGCTGTGGTCGGTATAGCTGAACTTTTATTTGTGTGTTACAGTGTTACTTTCTATAATAAATGTCTGAAGTGAATACACTATTAGCAGAGTTTAAAATTTAAAAATGAGTAGCATGGCAGCATACTGGTTAGCGCTGTCACCTCACAACAAGAAGGTGCCTTTCTGTACAGTCTGCATGTACTCCCTGTGCCTGTGTGGGTTCTTTCCAGCTTCCTGTCACAATCTGTCTCCAATACCGCTTTCCTACCAAAGATACTGTGTATACATGGGTTTTTTATAACCAGCTAAACTAGCCTTTAACTGTCTTCTGATGGCTTTCCCACTGACGGTGGGCCCGGCTTCTTTCCCCTCTGGTTAGTCTTATTTGTCATCACCACATTGGTGACATCAAATTCATGCACAAGTAAGGAGATCTGTAAACAAAGTAGCCTGGAAGATAGTGAGATGGTCAGCATTATTTTTTTCTATATACTTTTATTCATCTTCCAAAGTAAAGAAACTTAGCAGAGACTGAACCATGTTAAAGCACTGACTGAATGAAGATGCCATCATGCTTCGGCTTGGAACCAAGGGGAAATCCAAGCTCAGCTAAACCTGGGAATGTATGCAATGACATGCAAGTCATCAGCATCTCAGCCATAAATTCCATTCATCTTCGTTCAGTCAGTGCTCTAACATGGTTCAGTCATGGTTCAGATTTGTGGATATATTTTCCCTCCTTCTGCTGCACTGTGACCGGAGGATGTGAAGAAAAATACAGGGCCCGAGGTTACTGCATGTCCAGGAATGTTCCTGTACAGGGACTCGCTGTTTTACCTGACCGGGTCTAACCTACGAGCAGTCGGCCAATGAAGCCCTTGCTGCAGTTAGTGATCAGCTCATCAACACTGTATTCCCCTGGAGCACAGTATCTGTTTGTTTTGACTGCTTGAGGCCAGTGTGTCTGCTGCCTGTAATGCGTTGCAGGTTGGCAAGAGGATTCTACGCTACATGGTGGAATTAATTTCACTAGGTTGGGATTGGCAGCAGCATGGTGGCGCAGTGGTTAGTACCGTTGCCTCACAGTGAGAAGGTTCCGGGACCTTTCTATGTGGAGTTTGCATGTTCTCCCCATGCTTGTGTGGGTTCTCTCTGGGTACTCTGGCTTACTCCCACAGTCCAAAGACATGCAGTTTAGGTTGATTGGTGTCTCTAAAATTGCCCATAGGAGTGCGTGTGTGTGGTTGTTCATCTATGTGTTAGCCCTGTGGTGGATTGGCGACCTGTCCAGGGTGTACCCCGCCTTCACCCGATTGCCGGCCTGGTTTGGCTCCTGTGACCCCGTTCAGGGATTAAGCGGTAGAAAATGAATTGGGATTGTGTGTTGGGGAAGACACAGCGACAACGGGGTGGATTTAGTGACCTTTGAGCTACTTGAAAAGGTGTGATGTTTCCACTTTGGTGGGACTTAAGGGTAAGTTTAAAAAAACATGTTGCATGTCTGTTAATGCCTTGTTTCTGTAACATTAGAGAGAATTGTTGTAAGGCTGGAGAAGTTACTGTGTCTGCATTATGCCAGTTAAAATATGGGGTTTCTCAACTACCCGCTTTGTTTAGAGTTTTACACATCTCTTTTCATCGGCACATATACCATTGTATACCTATCTATGGAGGAGAAATGACCATTAATCAATGCTGTTCCGGTTCATCATGATGTCCACTTGCGACACAACACCAGCAGCAGAAGTTGTGTGCGTTCACAAACTATCCTCTCGTTTTTAGGAAGAGGCTTTTTGGTTTTACAATTCTGAAAAAATTATAGACTATTTGAAGTTTTGAGGGGTGCCAAGATAATCTAGAGGTACCCAAGATTAAACATTAAATGGCTGGAAACAAGCATGCCATGGGGACTTTAACTAAGTCTTTACAAGAAAGCAAGTTAGCATATTTTCCAAGATGTCAAACATTTTCTTTAATTGGATGGCTACTAGAAATACTGCTGTCGACAGTTTTTCCTGCAGCTGACTGCCACTCAGTATAGTGTTTCTAACGTGTCAGCACTGGAGCCAGTGATCTGTCAGGAACAGATAATGTAGGTTCTTGATTCTAATAATTTAACAGGTAAGTTGACCAATGCAGCATTTGCTCTAAAAATGTGTTTTCCTATGAGCAAGGTTTAGCAATTGTTTGCACAAACCCACCTTGGTCCAATTACTGCTCCTGTTGACCTGGCATGAAACAAATGCTGTAGTAACAGTACCTGGCATGCACCAGTGCAAAGTAGCTTACTATAAGCTGTAAGTTCTGCCAAGTAAAAACTGCTGGCTGAAGACAGTTTGTGTCTCTGTTGAATTATAGATGTAGCAGTGGATTCTTTTCCACCAGACTAGTTTTCTGCTCCAATGGAAGCATCAGTGATAGAGAGTGACAACCAATTATGTGACTGGCCAGCTGTCATCAGGAACAATATCTCCACAGTCATCTCTCTCTCTGAGTCTGAGACTTCAGAGAGTCTGAATATACAGTGACAGGAGACCACACAAATTCAAGGCTCTTAGAAAATAATAATAATGTTGAAAAAGCATATTCAATGAGCTGCAAAGTACAGATGTGCATTGAAAGAGGAGTGCCACAACAGTGTGTGTGTTTCTGTGTGTGTCCAGAACTAAAAGAGAGAGAATGATGGTGCTGTAATCAGGCTAGGTCCCTAGAGGGCAAACAGTAGGGGTGACAGCAAGTTGTATCCATCTTCAGAGCTGTATTTCTGGGCCAGTCCCTCTGTCTGGCTTTTAAAAAATATCAGGGGGGTAGAGGATGTAGAAGTACAGCCAGTAGGCAAAAAACATGACCTGGGAAGAGAAAATGGGGAAAGGGGGTGGAGGGTGGGGGCTTGATTTTCTAGAGGTACTGACAGTAACACAAAAGCCAGACTGTCTCTTAGACAAAATCGCACAGCCTAATTGACACATTGCAGATTCTGGACTTGGAAGGACATGTATGATGATAGTGACTATTACTTACAAGGCTGAGAATAGCAACTACAGAAACAGTAACTTGTCAAGAAAAAAGGGTTTGAAGTTTAAACTTTGATAAACTATAATAAACTGCAAAAACCGTTTTCCTTTTTTAAGCTATTATTAGAACCCATTTCCTCTTCAACATTCTTGTCCTTTTGAACTAACAAGCTACTTTAACAAATTAATTTTTAAATACATTTAAAAATGTGATATAAATGTAATTTAACCAAAGCAAACCATATGAATTACATGACAACAGGCAGCTGTTACTGCTTTTCTGTTAAACTAGGCTAGTTACTCTTTTCCCTATGACAACTGTACTTGGATACTGTCTTATTTATGTAATACAATTCAGTTACTAAGATGCTGGAGCATCAGAACAAACATTTAAACTAACAGACAATTGAAAAAAAAGTGGGCAAATTTGCTTTAGGTGTCACTGCTATTTGGTTTTTATTTATGTTTTCTTTATTTCTTTGTTCTTCTTTTTTCACTAATTACACTTCTATATATTTCTGTACCATTTTTATATAGTAAAACATTTCAACAACTCTCCTAGTTTCTGCAAAATATGTGCTGCATTTTGGCTTTGTAGAGCAAAGTAATGTGGCCCAAGGTATCATTGCTTTCATAATGCTTTTTAAAAAAATTTTAATAAAGACCTCACAAAATTATCAATATTGTCCCTTCAACCATTATCATCCACTTATCTGGGGTCAGGTCACTGGGGCAGCAGGTTTAGCAGGGTGATCCACATATCTCTCTCCTGGCAGACTCCAAGGCATTCCCAGGCTAGATACTGTATATACTGTACAATCCCTCCACCATGTTCTGGGTCTGCCCCAGGGCCTCCTGCCATTGGGATATGTTTGGAAAACCTCCAGTGGAAGACATCCAGATGACCAAACCGCCTCTACTCCTGTAGACATGAAGGAGCAGAGCAGCATGTCTACTTTGAGCTTCCTGTGGATGTCCGAACTCTGTACCTTACCTCATTGTTTAAAGAATAATTAGGAGAAATAGTAACAGCTTATACGAGGTATCAGAACTGGGGTCACAAAAATTTATTACAAAAAAATGTATACAAACTGCAGGTTTTCCCAGATGACCAAACCGCCTCTAAACCCCCCTCTAACCCC